>NC_056748.1:758381245-758538745 GCF_019279795.1 Protopterus annectens | reverse complement strand
TGGCTTGGCTCAGTCCAAATGGTTGTATGCCCTGATGTCCCCTCATAAACACCACGACCAAATTGGAACCATTTATAGTAATGGGAGTGTTGAGCAACTTGCTGTTCCGGTAATCAACCGTTTAGATAATTTTGTTGATTTACAATGTATTAATGCTTCTGTTGCCCCTGTATGTGGGAGCATTGAGCAGTTAGCAGTTGCGGAAACTGAATGCTCCAATGGTTTGGTTAATACACAGTACAATAATGTTTCCTCTGTCTTTCAAACTGCTGCTAGCTCTAGTTTTTTGGATTCAGTGTTGAAACCATGTGATGAAGGTGTATTATCTGAATTGATTGGTGTCTCTATGGAAGAGATGCTGAATATGGAAGATGTTAATGTGTCTGTTAGTAATGGTGCAAGGAGGGGCTTAGGACAAACAGTCAATTTGAGAATTGATGGCTGTAGTGAAAATATGCAACCTGATGTAAATAATATGGATGTTAGTGTATGTGATTTTATTGGTAAATTTGAAAATGTTTATAGTAACAACACACATATCCAGTCCCTACCTCTTTGTGAATGTTATGGGGACAGCAGTATGAATGGGAAAGTTATGAGTGATATCAATAAGGGTAACAGTGAACTAGCTATGTCTCAGGATGGACATCAGGATGATTTTAATATATCCTGTGAGCTCATCAGCACTACTGATATTTGCAATGTTGAAAACGAAATGGAACTTAATGTTGGTACCACTGCCAATAATGGTTTAAATGTGATTAATCTTTCTGACCTTCCCTTGTCTGAAGAAATGCTAAGTGTTTTTTCTAAAGGTACAAAATTTGTACCTACTAGAATACCGTCCATTTCAGACATTCTTTTTGATGTAAAAGCCTTTATTCGTAAATTAAATCTGAGGGTTTATTTTTATGAAAAGGATAAAAGTATAAATAAGGCAGATGGTGGTCTTTTGGATGAAACCCTTTTAAACTTAAGTACATATGAGTATGAAGGTTTGGAATTGGATGTACATGGGAATGAAAATGAGAATATTCATGAGCTTTCTATGGAATCTAACATGGAAGGGGTTTTTGGAGGTGGATATGGTCACTTAGAAGTTCCCCATTTCCCAGGTGACAGTAACTTTATGCCTCCTAAGAAATCTTTGGCAATAAATGCCTTTGAACATGTCATTATGGCCAAGCTGGAATCGGCACATAAAGCTTTTTGTATGCGTAAAAAGATCTTTAATTTAAGCAAAAGTGAATGGTTGGCCCTTAAAAGATTTAGGATGGAATTGGATAAAGTTGTTGTCAAACCGGCGGATAAGGGGGGCAATTGGGTGATTATGAATAGTAAAAATTATGACAATATAATTAATAATTTACTATTGGATGACACCTACCAAAAGTTAGATAGTAACCCTCTTAATTCTTATTCTAGTGCACTTAGTGAGCTACTGGAGCGAGGTGAAAGACTGGGATTTTTCACTGGGAAAGATGTAAAAAGTTTGATTATGAGGGAACCACGACACCCTTACATGTATATAATTCCTAAGATTCATAAAAATATTACCAATCCTCCAGGTAGGCCTATTATTTCAGGGATTGGGTCTTTTGTTGAGAGGGTTACTATTTTCTTGGACCATCATTTAAAGAAATTTCTTCCTAAGGTTCAATCTCATGTTAAGAATACTCAGGATGTTTGTTTGGCTTTAAAGGGACTCAAATGGGAAGAGAATTATTATTGGGCCAGTGTTGATGTTGTATCACTTTATACCATCATTAAGACTAGATGGGGCTTGGAAGCAGTGTACAAAATGATGGGAGAAGGGCCGTACACTAGATTTATATTAAGTTTGCTTGAGTTTAGTTTAACACATAATTACTTCACGTGGAAAAAAGAATATTTCTTGCAGACAAAAGGAACAGCCATGGGTGCTGCTTTTGCTCCCAGTTATGCAGTGATCTATATGGGAGAGTTTGAAAAGGAATTTATGTTTCAGAATACATTTTTTGTTAATAATGTTGTTTTTTTTAAACGCTATATTGATGATTTGATTTTTGTGTGCAAAGGAGATATGAGTCTCTTTGATGAATTTATGGTGAGTTTAAATAATAACCACCATGGTTTAAAATTTGTGGCACACGTATCTGAATTTCGAATTCCTTTTCTTGATGTAGAATTTTATGTGGGGGTAAATGGTTTAGTTGAGCATAAAACATATAGAAAACCCACTTCAGTAAATAATTTTCTACATGCCAGCAGCATGATTAAGGCTATACCGGAAGGAGAATTTAAAAGGAATTTAAGGAATACTTCAAACAAAAATCTATGGGAGGAGGTGTGTGATGAAATTTTGGATAGATTATATTCACGTGGATACGAGCATGACAAGCTTCAATCTATAAAACACAGATTGTGTAAAAATAAAATTTTTGGGAGAAGAGGGCATAAGCATGCATCTGAGTTTGAAAATGCGTCAGAGTTAAATAAGTTGTTTTTTGTATCTAAGTATTCGAACTTTTCTAGCATTATGGAAAAAATTATTAGAGATTTGTGGCCTGTGGTGAGTGAAGATCCTGTAATAGGTCACCTTTTTCCCAAACACATCACCTTTTCCTATAAAAGGTATCCTAATTTAAAAGAGATTTTGAATAGGAAAGTTGAAGTTAAAATAGATGATAAGATAGGGATGTATAGCTGTGGGAGATGTTCTGTCTGCAATAAAACTAAAAATATGCACGGGGTGAAAATAAATGGAAAGAGGTACACTGCTTTTGAAAGGTTTGATTGTAGGTCAACAGGTGTTGTATACATATTAGGTTGTGATTGTGTTCCAGCAAAATGGTATATTGGGCAAACTACTAGACAAATTAAGATTCGTATTTTGGAACACCTGGGTGACATAAGGAGGGGTAATCTAGAGAGCCCTGTAGCTGCACATTTTTGTAGCACACATAATGGTGAGAATGATAGTTTTAGGTTTAGTGTTCTAGCCAGGCCCCATTTTAGTAAAGGAAATTACAAAGCAGCATTAAGTAAGTTAGAACAGAGGATGATCATTGAGTATCATACTTTATTCCCTAATGGAATGAATTTGGAAATTTAAAATGAAATTTAACTTATATTTGTGATGTAAACACATGTTTAGAATGAAGTTTTGTAATATTGATAAGTTAAAATGAGTAATAGGTTGTTACATTTATACACAATGTTTAAATGTTAAGAATTAATTGTTTAAGGAAATTTATCTAATTAAATTTGGAGTGTTTAGTTTATTTATATTTATATATTGTGTAACTAATATTTAGAAATTTTTGTAAGTGAAGAAAAAAAAGGAAAAAAATGAATTTTAAATTGTCAAATAATGGAAATGTTTCTTTCCTTGGAATAGGTTTCAGTGGTGAATGAGTTAAATGTTTGACATTATGTTGTTTAATTAATTTAATTATGCCTAATTAACCAATTAATGCATATATAAAAGAACTCTGAAAATGTTAAAGTATGTCCCATTGAAGGCGAACAGCCGAGGTACCAGGATGGAAAGAATAAAGATGGATGTCAGCTACTTCTGTGTCTTCCTTTGAATTTCGTGGTGTTTATGTTTCTGAAATTTGAGGTTTGCTTTTTGGAGGTGTATTGTTTCTGCTGATGTCCCCTCACCCAGGTCCTTGGTGACTACCACAGAAGTGTCCACCATGTTTAACAGTTATGATCCCCTTTTCTGACATCCAAACTGTGTACAGTCAACTGTGTGTAAATCACATATATGTGTGCTGATCAGCTCCATGATGATTGCCCCTATGGCCATATAGATATGGATATTCACGCAAAGAGGTCTATAATTCTGGTGGTCAGTGTATGCACCACCTCTGTGCAAAGGTATAACAGTTGCCGTTGTCCAGTCAGCTGGGGACCAGCCAGTGGTTTCAGTATCATTGCAAGGATTTCCCAGTGGTGTAAGTAATCCATGATGCATCCCACGTAGGATGCAGCCTGGGATGTTAGCATGTCCAATAGATGCTGTGTAACTTCCATAGAGAGGCCATTTATGACCTGCTCTGTAGATATGGAAGTTATGTGAGAGGCATGTGTTGGGGACAGGGGAGTGAAGTTGACACAGAACATGTGGGACTATAGGTTAGCTATGGGTATAGACCTATTCTATGTGGCATCATTAAGTATGAGTTCACTGACAATCTGGGCCTGTCCACCAATGTTACACATGTATCTACACTGTGTGTTGTGGTTTTGCTTTGTGTGGGTGGCTAATTTTGTCACTTACTGTGTTTACACAACATCACAACAACATTCTATGGTTGTTGTAGCTGAAGAGGTTGTGTCACTATTTTGCGGGAGGGGGGGCACCCTCACCCCAACTGTCAGACAGCAATTCCCACCTCCTATTGTACAGCCTGATAATGGCAGTTGTCCACCAGGTATGTCTGCTGTGCCATGAGGAGCATGTGTTCCTCCTGTCAGGTACCACTAATTTCATGTAGTTGCAATGCTGCTGCCATAATGGATGGGTGTACAGCTCTGCATACTTGCCATCCCATCAGAGGGGGGAGGTGCAGTCAAGCTATGTAAACCATCCCACATGAGGTAATAAATAGCTTTGTTAAAATATATGTCTGTATTGTCTACAAGGGTAGTTAGTGCTGATAGTTTTAATGACACTGATCTGTAGTCAGATACCACAAGGGAGGACCTCACATTGGGGGGCTGCAGTGGTCACCCATATTGGTAAACACATGATGCAATACATTGGTTTCCCTTGGGGGGATATCACAGCAATGCTCCAGGATACTGTAGTTAAGAATGAAGACTAACCTTTGGCCAAGTGAGCTGCAGCATGACTAAGCAACACAGATGGCGGCCACTTAATGCCACCCCACAACATGGTGTAATAATATATCTTGATAGACATACAAATGCACACAAAGGGTGTCTGGTTACATGGGACTGCTCCTGTAGCTAGCTATTGCTTATGTGCCCTTCCAGTCCTGAATGACACCTGCATTGTGTCTGAGAAATCAGAGTGTGTCACAAAATCTGGATGTGTATCTATTCTTAATGAGTATGTATACACCACCTGCATTACCTTGAATGCTGCCATTTTAAAGTGTGAAGATGTGGATGGACATGTAGTCTGGTATGGCTGTAGTGATGTCCACAGCCTTGAACCAGATGTCCTTGACTGCATACAAGTCTTCATAATCCAGGGTGGGGACACATTCCACAGACTGGGGTTCAGTGTTGCCATACCCACCATGTAGCAGCATAAGCATGATGTTATATAAAGATGGTGTTTTCATTGCCAAGTTTTCCCTGAACAGTCCATCTAAAATACAATGTGGGAGTGTCAGTAGCTGTGGCCATTGCTCTAAATCTCAGGGGTGAGAGATGAACACCATCACTGATGAAGCACTGATGTCTGTTGAGCAAAGCATCCCAGGCAGACATGTAGTAGATCCCCTGACAATGACTCCACATGCTAAGGCAATTATTGATTTCCATCAATTTCTGAGCATATGGAGCCATCATTCCAGGTCAGTGTCAACTGCAGCTGATAGGTATGCATATACCCATGAGAGACATAGACTGGCTAAGCACAGTCATTTGTCTGCATACAGGCTGGTGACATATGTCCCCTAATCATACACAACTACAGTAAATACACAACTACAGGAACTATTATGTCAACCATATGTTAACTGATATCTTTTGATTTGCAGCAATGTGTGATAAGGCCTATTGTGTCAACCCACAAGCAGCTATCTATGATCTGTCCCATATGTAGCCACTTGACACAGACATCAATGTGTCTCACACTGTAATCACCTCTGACTAAGAGGTGTGATTTTGTGTTTTGCCTTGGTTGTTTGACCGATGAAAGAGTGGTGCATGGAGTATTATGTGTACTGTGCACCCCAGAGGCAGGATGTTCTGAGGTGTATATTTGGCAATGAGTCTGATAAGGAGCTGCACACATGCAGATGTGTGTGATGTGGGTGTAGATGGTGCAGAATGTGAGCTGTGCATGGTGGCATAATGCTCATTGCCATATGGAATGACTGCTGTTGCAGACACCATGGCAGCAAGGTTTGAATGCAGTCACATCTGTCACACGTTGTGTTTTTGTGTCATAGGAATAGAGGGGTGCGGATACTCCCAACACCTCAGCAGCAGGTCCTGCAAAGGTAGGATTATGCTGCCACATCCTTGGGTTTGACAGCCTGGTGCAGAAAAGATGTGGATGCCCATGTACACACAGAGGACTTGTTCAACTTTGCTGACATTACATTGGCCTCACAAGCATATGATGCCTGTCAAGCAACTAGACAGCACACTGGTTGTTGTGTGACATGATGTGGGAACACAGACATGTGTGTTGGGTACATAACTGTACAGTATGACATGCCTAGGACATATGGCAGGTAGACACATATTGGCCAATGGTGGCCAGTCTGCTGCAGTAGGCCTGACAGCCATGTCATGCAGATATGCACCAGTAATCTGTTGATGGGTAGGATGCATGAAGTGCTGTGAAAGTGTCACCTATGATGGCTCATTGCCAGTGTGCTGATTGTTACAGCAAGACCGGACATCTTTGTCTATTGACATTGTACATTATATTGTGGCTCTACAGCAGTGCTACTAATCCCCCTCTGATCAGTTCCCTAGTAACATATCACCAACCCTGGAACAGATGGCATAACACATGCAAAGGCCAACTGATTGCACAGGTTGCTAATGAAGGCATCAACTTGGAAAAGGGTATGTGAAGCCTACAGAGCCTTTCATGATGTGGAACAGTTGTATTGGTGAATAAACTGGCTGTATCGTGCTTGTCATCATGGGCTTCATAGTACCATTTTGCATGTGATGACAGAAAACTTTTCAGAGCATGGTATCCCATCTGAGATCAGCATTAGTAGTTGCCAGGCACCAGCAATCTGTGGACTCTCCTACTTTTCACAGTCTTCACAAGGTAATTGTGTCCTTCCTTACACACCATGTGGGTAGTGTCCATTTGCAGAATACCTGTGTAAAACCCCCATCTTACCTTCAAAGGGTATACATATTACACATCCCTAACGTGTTTGTCCGCTGTCGACATGTGGTGATATTTAAGTTTTTGAAAAAGCATGTTCTGTGTGCAGATAGTCTCATACAGAATGGTTCCCCACAGCCAGTATATTTGCCTTTTAATACGCTTCTCATTAGTAGAAAAAAAAACAGATATGGTAATTAATTAGATCTAGTTTCTATATTTAGATGTCTGGCTGGTGTCTCCTGTCTATGTGTAAGCACAGCTTGGCATTGCTCTGCTCTGTGCTGCACAAATGGACATTAAAAAAAAAAAATTTATAAATTTACAACACAAACTATTAATAGATAGCACATTTCAACAGTAGCACAGAACATTACAAGGAGCCTCATCATGTACATGGATTCTCTATACTCTACACGGATTCAATATCCATGTTACTATGCTATCCCTTGGCAGCACATCATGATTATTATGCATGGTGCACTGCTGAGGCGGAACCATGGCCATGTACACAGGTACATTCTGTGTAGGCTCTACATGGAGTGTACACGGATTTTATTAAGTCCTGGGATCTATCATACATATGCTGTCTGTAGGTTGTCTGTATGGGAGTTATCTTCTGATCACAAGCAAAGGACATTGCTGGTGGGATAGTATTAAACCTTATCCCTTGAACAGGACAGTTGGCCACTAGCTACTCATGAATACCACCCATGGTAAATTCACCTACCTTAGGTTTGCTAAATAAACCTAACCTTCATTGTGCAGTACAGAAACTCCATCTGTGATCTAGGTTTATTTACTGGTGATGTCTTCTTTCTCTTTTTTCCAGTTATAATACTGTCACCATCTTGGGATGCATCAGAATTCACTTAAGCTCCATATTATATGGCTAGGTCAAGTACTGACATCTACCTTCTCTTTCATTTAGCATAATGCACATGACTCCATTGCTGTACAACCTTGACACAAGTTACATCAATCCATTATGCAGATTGTTTCCAGGTATTTGATGAAGCTCTTGAGAAGATCTTACTTAATACATACATTACTTTCTTCCATTTGTTCAAATAATTGCAGCACTATTACTAGCAAACTATTACATCTACTATAAACAGCTGTAGTTGCTCATCACAAGATGGTTCTTAAGAATGGATTACAAAATGTTTATTTTTTAGTGTGCCCTTAATACACAAGCTCACTTTCACATTAAGCACTTAGAGGGGTTGCACTTTATCAGTTTCAAGGTGTATACATTGATTAGTGACCTTAAATCTACTCTTTAATGGTTAGGTTTCCTGAATGCCTTCTCAATTAAAAAATAAACAAGTCTAATCAGGTCACAAAACTGCATTCAAGTTTAATCAGTCCCACCTACCCATTCAGCTTAACTCTTCCAAAAATTATAGTTCCGCAGCTCCAAAAAAAATGATTATTTCAATATCCTCAACATATGTAAGTCAGGTAATTCATCAACTCTCTTCCCTGTGTTGTGAGACTCTGAATTTTATTGAATTCATTATCAACTATGCAATAGAAATATTAAATCTTAGGAAGTATACAGTTCGACCTTTTGTAAATAACTTTTTTCTAGGACCTTTTTGCCCACCAACTATTAGTCACTATTCTCTCTCAAATCCCACAGGGTTAGAACAATCCAGAGAGGCCATTATATTTGGAAGTTTAAATATCTCAACAGTATTCTGGCCATGAAAACATTTAGTACAAATGATCTTAACCCTCCCCTTGTGTGGTGACATGGGCATCTGTGTCACTGTAGGTATAATCTATGTACCTTCAAGAGTTCATATTGTAAAACCACACACATCTGTCAAAAGTTACCATCTTTGAACTGGATGGCTATTCCCATGCTGTTCTTGCACTGGCCCAATCCATATTATTCCAGTCCTGCCCTCCAGCAGGGATTCTGCCTAGTATTAGTGCCTGTGATCAGCTGCTACTCCATCACACCGGGATGGGGTAGCCATCCATCTTGCCATGCTGTCAAACTCCAGAGCCACTAATCAAACAGAGGTCAGCTGTATGTTAGTCAGAACTTTATCTAATCAAACAGAGGTCACCTGTATCTTAGTCAGAAGTTTATCTCTCTATGCCACCTTTGTGGCTATCTCTGGAAATAATTTTTGAACAAGAACTCCAGTGAGGTATTTTTACTTTTCTGCTACTTAAGTTCAGCAACTCTCCCAGTAACTGATTTGTTATCAGCAAGTCTAAGTTTTGGCATTTTATAACCCCTAACATTGTTCCATCCATCCTTTAATAATTTGAATTTTAAATATACCTGAATTGGGAAAATATAAAAATGCTAGTCCTATTTTGTTAATCCTATATGCAATTACCTCATTGACGTTTTCACTGGTAAGCCATGCCATTTTGCATTAATGAGCACAGCATATTATTAAAGGCTTCTCCTAACCTTTCTATAGGATAAAACTGTCTGCAGCTTCAGACATATGAAATTAATTGCTCAAAGCTGCAACTAAATGAATTCTTCACAAAAGCATTTTTTGTAAAGGCATGCACCTTTCCACCTCACTTCTTACTTAAATATACCAAACTTTACATTGACCCATCTACAGCCAAACAGGAAAAACCCATACAGAGTAAATCACTGTTGGTGGGCATTGTGAAATAACTACCATTTTAGGTTATCTGTCTGAAACAGTCACCAGGGAGAAGTGACAGGTATAACTCTTGTCCAGTTTAGCCTCTCTGATGGCACAGATGGATGAAACCATTTGTAAGTCTCAGGTGACTCAAGTCTGATAACTGGATCAGGCACTTCACAGAACAGGCAGAAGGAGGATGGGCATGTCCATTATGGAAACTGATGATCAGTGGCTGTGGTCACCCACACCTTTAGCTCCAGAGAGATACACTTCACACCAGAGAGCAGGGATGAGTTTTGAGGGGAGGGCATCCTAGGGTATTGTGTGGGCAGGTTGTCCAAGACCAGAGATGCAGACATTGTTTCCATGTGTGAAGGAACATTCATGCAGAGGTTGTAAGGTATTTGGCCTATATGCCCATGTTAGCAATGAAGGGAGAGGAGACAGGATATAAAAAAAATGTCCTCAGTCATTGGGCTGCCAGTGGGGATGCAAACTGGGGAATGAATTGGCTTAAGTGTTACTTGAGAAGGCTTGATGGTTGGCATAGCAGAAGGGGAAAAATATATAAAAATAAATAAATACATCTCATCTGGGTTATATTTGATGAAATGACATGATCACTTATTCCAAAAGTCACCATTTTTCACTCATTCCTTACATGTATGCCCGTACCTTGAAAGACCAGCATAGGGCTTTCTACGCACCATATTATCTTTGTCAAATAGTGAAAGTAACAATTCTAACTTGTTGGAGATGAGATAATACAATCCAGTGTATTGGATAGTTTAATCAATGGAATCATATGAACAATCTCTGGAGTTCCACTGAGAAATCCTGTAAGCAAATGGAAGGCATTCCCTTTATTTTCATGTCATAATTAATATGACTAAAGGCATCTGTCTCAGAATAATTCCCACTTTCATAGTACAAACTAAATTGGGTTTTTATATATATTACTGTCGTAAAGGCCACTGCATAAAAATGGAAAAGCATGCTCCTGTAGCAATTCAAAATAATACAAAGTTGTCAAAAATATTGATGTAGCTAAATTATCAACTGCATAACTTAATGTTTCTATATATTGATTTTACAGTTTGTGGTCTCCATTTATATCATCTTCCTCAGACTGGCACAATCCATTTTCTGGACTGGAGTCTAACTCTTGACAGGTTTGGAGACTAAGTTACCACTAACCCAGCAACTGCATTAGTCCCAATGAAGGCAAAAGTGGTATTTGGACTTGCCCTATCCCCACATTTATGAATGATCAATAAATAATGATGCAACTTACTTGATCACAATTGGTCAACAATGCATTTTCCCCTACAACCCTCATGCATTAGAACAATAGATGTTTTTGCATTCCCCTGCACCCAATGTGGAGCGTCAAGGCCCCCAACAAGTTATATATGATTTTACAAAAGGGAAAAAGGAGAATCCCATAATCAGAGCGAACAACAGTCTTCTGCACTGCTTTTGCTGTGACAGAGATATCAGATTTCAATCCTTAATAAAAGATGATCTCAACTAGTTGTGTCCAGGCAATTAGAATCTGATCAACTGGCCTTCAGTCACCTGTACGGTAACCATCATAAGTAGCTTTTAATACATAATCATCATCTGTTACAAATGTACAGAAAAAGGTTCATAGGTTCATAAGTAGGTACTAGGCTATCTGCCCAAAGGCATTTATAAGCCTTGCCAGAATGTGTTGGCTTTCGCCACCCCCTTAGATTAGTTCCCTGTGCCTATGTTCAGCAGAGCCACTGAAGTGATCCCCGAGGTAAACTTTCTGTTTCCCATCCACTCGTCATGGTTTCTTTTGAAGAGTGTTAGCGAGGAGCTCTGCCTAATGTAGATTGGGATCTTGTTCCAAAGCATGGGAAGTCTCTGGGACAGGAATCTATACCTCCAGCATGTTCTATTTAATGTTGTGGTGATGTTTAGATCTCTAGAGTGTGTGGCTCGAGGGGATAAGGTTTTCTTTAGGTGGAGCATGTCCATCAATTCTGGGTTGGACATGGCCTTTATGTCAGGCAGAGATCATCTCTGAGCAGGAGGTATGCAACTGAGTACAGTTGTAGTTTCTTCAGTCAAGCTGCATAGGGCATCTGTTTGAGGCCAGTGATCCTCTTGGTGAGGTACTTCTGTGGTCTTTCCAGCTGTTGCAGGTGTCTTGTAAGGTACATCCCAAATGGGGCAGTGTACTCTATGATGGGTCTGATGAGTGATGAATAGAGGTGCACAATTACCTCTTTTCATCTGGATGCGAACCCTTTTGTGATTAGGTGGGCCACATAGAAGGATTTTCCAACTATTTTGGCAATGTGATTATCAAAGGTGAGATTACTATCTACTTGGGTCCCCGGATCCCTTATTGTGTCTTCTGTATTTAGGGGACTACCACCTATGTGGTAGTTTGTGGATACTTTGTTTTTTCCAAAGGGGATGACTATGCACTTTTTGGCATTTAGCTTGAGGCATGATTTTGACACCAGGTATCCGTCTCAGTGAGACCCTTTTGGAGGATGTCTGTGTCAGCCATAGAGTCAGTTATAGCCCCTAGTTTGCAGTCGTCTGCGAACTTGGTCAGCCATAGTCCTCCTGTGCTTGCCTGTACCTCTGAGAAGTATATGCCGAACAGGAGGGGTCCTAGGACTGAGCCCTGGGGAACGCCACTTATAACCGGTTTAGAGTTGGACCTAGCTCCCACAACTCTCACCATGTAGGTTCTGTCCGTGAGCCAGTTGGCAACCCATCTTGTGACGTAGGGGGTTAGGTTCAGGCTGGTGAGCTTGTCTATAATACCAGAATGGGGAATGGTGTCGAAGGACTTAGCGAGGTCTAGGTAGGCTGTGTGTACCACCTTTCCCTCGTCTATAGGCTTGGTAACTGTCTCAAAGAAGTCCACCAGGTTTAGGAGAAATGATCTGCCCTTAACAAAGCCGAACTGGGTAGGGTCCAGTGTTTGGAGGTTCCCAATGTCTCTGTTAATGAGTTCCATGATGATGTGCTCCATAGCCTTGCAGACCAAGCTAGTCAGGCTTATAGGGAGATAGTTCCCGGGGTCTGTTGTAGCTTCACCTTTGTGGAGTGGAATAACCGTTGCTGTGCACCACTCTATGGGTACATAGCCTGTGGAGAGGCTGAGTTTGAACAGTATGTTGAGGTGAGGGGTTAGTTCATCTTTGAGCTCACATAGGATGCAGCCTGGGACACCATCTGGTCCCACTGATGCTGTGTTTTTGGCTTTGAAGAGGGCCATTTAAACGTGAGTATCTGTATTTTCAGGGACTCTACATTCTTCTGGTATGGTTATGGGCCCTTTTGGGGGAGAGAGAGGGGTGACGTTTGTGCTGAACCTGTCTGCCAGGATGTTGGCGATATCAGTTGGTTCAGTGTATTTTGTGCCATTCTGCACTAACTCCGAGCAGATCTGAGCATTGCCACTTAGATTCTTGACATAGCTAAAGAATGCCTTGTGGTTATCTTTGGAGTCATTGGCAATTTTTCTTTCAAAGCTCGCCTTGGATGATTTTATGAGGGATCGTAGTTTCTTGCTGATACTGATCAGGGATGTCTTCCCTTCTTGGGATTTTACTCTTTTCTGTACTAGTTTCCTCCTCCTATTGTATAGCTTGTTTATGGCAGGAGTCCACCAGACTGGTTTCCTTTTCTTGGAGGAGGGAGTCTTGGTTTTGCTTGGGCTGGCATGATCCATGCATTCTTGTAGGTGCCCGTAGAATGCATTAGTAAAGGATTTTGCAGCTTGGACAGTGCTATCCTTCAGCATGGGGGCTTTGAAACTTTCCACCTTGGTCTTAAGTAACATGAAGTTTGC
Organism: Protopterus annectens; assembly: GCF_019279795.1. NCBI lineage: Eukaryota > Metazoa > Chordata > Ceratodontiformes > Protopteridae > Protopterus > Protopterus annectens. Next base: position 758,525,229 of record NC_056748.1, on the reverse strand, counting down.
TTTTGAAAAGTTTTTCACGATGGTTTTCTTGTCCGGGGGTGGTGGCAGAATGTGGATATCCAAAGTGATTTGTTTATGGTCAGTTCTAACCAGCGAGGGGTTGAACACCGGTCGCCCATGTTGGTGATGACCAGGTCCAATATGTTGTCACCTTTGGTGGAAGTGTTGACCAGATGAACCAGGATGTTTGAGTTTATAAATTCTAAGAAATGTTGGGCAAGGGAGTTAGTACTTGAGTAGTTCTCCCAGTTAATGTTTGGGTAATTGAAATCACCTAATATTAGGGTGTTTGGTAGGATCCTTATGTTTTCCAGTGTTTCCAGAAACATGGAATGGGGATCCTGGGACATGGTGGGTGATCTGTAGCAAGCTACAATTTGAATTGCAGTTTAGCCCATTGTTAGTTGCACGTGGATGATCTCTGAAGCATCGTGCTGTGCCACTAATCTGGAGGTGTGGGTATCCTTGATGAATATGGATACGCCCCCACCTTTTGTATTTCAATTTGGGTTCTGTGGCCGAAATGTATGATATGAGTTGTAGCCTGGTAGTGCTGGGGTGTTCTCTGGAGCCTTAAACCAGGTTTCTGTTACTGCACATATATTGATTTTCTAAGATATAAAGAATGAAACTCGGTGGCACCCCCTTGGGTCACTATATTTTTACCTGCTCTGCTCATCAGAGTGGTAGGTGCCACTGGTACCACTCATTACCATGGTCAGCTAGTACCAGGTATTAGTTTTGTAAAGGGGCCTCACAGTCCCCCAGGATGCAGTCTTGATAGTCCCAGTCCAGCAGGCAAAGATTGATCTTGTACTCCTTGCTGTACTAAGTGTGATCTCTGCCAGAGTCTATGCTTGCTGATACCATGTCCACCCTGTAAGTTTAATCTAGGAAAAAAAATAGCTTGGTACAATGGCTGCATTAGTGGATACCCCAGTGACATGCATTGATGGGCAGAAGGGTAGAGTGCTAGTCATTAACAACATGATGCACATGGCCAGTAGCGTAATGCTAAATGACAGTAATGTGGGCAGACTTCACAGTGGCTGTGTAGGAATGCACACACTACATACTATTCCAGAGCAGGAGAAAGTAGGCACAGGCCTCACAGAAAATACAAGGGCTGATAAAGTGTCATTTTACAAGTGCATTTCTGAGACAAAAATTCCCCTTATTAGCCTCAACAAAAAGTTGAGATCCCTCATCAAAACCTCCATATCCAGCTATGAAGGCAGAACTGCAGCAGACACTAAAAACAACCACAAATCCTTCTATAGTTATATCAAGAATCTCCATGGCAATACCCAGATTTGCTCTGAGTTACTGTACAATGGTACCTCCTATACTGAGCCAACAGATATTGCCAACATACTGGCCGACAGATTCAGTGCCAACTTTACCCTTCTCTCCCCCCTAAAGGACCAATCTCGATACTGGAAGAATGCCAGGCACCCAAAATTACTGCACCACAGTTTAATGTCTAAGGCCAAGAATACAGCTTCCATGGGACCCAACAATATCCCTGGCTGTGTTCTACATGAATTACAAAGTGAACTGGCACCACATCCGTGTGCTCTGTTCACTCACAGCCTCACCTTAGGCTTTGCCCTTACCGAATGGCACACTGCTACAGTCATCTCTCTCCATAAAGGGGGAGCGACTATGGACCCTGGAAATTATCGCCCCATTAGCCTGACAAGTCTGATATGTAAGGCTATGGAGTGCATCATCATGGACCTAATTAACAAGTATATAGGGAATCTCCAAACTCTAGATCCCACACAATTTGGTTTTGTGAAAGGTAGATCATGCCTGCTCAACCTGGTTGACTTCTTTGAGTCAGTCACTAGAGCGGTGGATGAAGGTAAGGTAGTTCATACAGCTTACCTTGATCTGGCCAAGACATTTTATACCATTCCTCACTCAGGAATTATTGATAAACTCAGCAAGCTAGGCACCAACCCCTATATCGTTAGGTGGGTTGCAAATTGGCTCACTCCTGGGTCCTCTCCTGTTTTTTATTTACTTCTCAGAAGTCCAGGCCAACACGGTGGGACTCTGGCTGACCAAATCTGCAGACAATTGCGGGCAGGGAGCCATTATTAACTCCCAAAGTGATGCAGACATCCTACAGAAAGGTCTCACTGAGACCAATGACTGGTGTCGAAACCATGGCCTTAAGCTTAATGACAAAAAATGCGTCATCCTCCCCTTTGGGAAAAACTCAGTTCCCATTAATTACCACATTGATGGGAGCCCACTGCACACTGAAGGTGTTATAAGAGATGTGGGGACACAGGTTGACAGCAACCTCTCATTTGACCACCACATTGCCACTGTGGTCAAAGTCCTTCTATGTAGCACATCTCATTACCAAGGGTTATGCATCCAGGAAGAAAGTGGTCATCATTTCTCTCTACTCTTCCCTCATTAAAGCAGTCATAGAGTATAATGTCCCATTTGGCATGTACCTCACTAGACACCTGTAACAGCTGGAGAGGCCTAGGCATTAAACACATGCCCTACATGGCCAGACTCAAACAACTCCAGCTCTTCTCTGTCTAATATTGTCTACTAAGAGGCGATCTCTGCTTGACTTACAAAACCATGTCTGACCCAGCTCTGTTAAAAATGCTACATCTAAAGAAATCCCAATCTCTCCGCGCTACATGCTCCAGGGACCTCAACCTCATTACCACAATAAACAGAACATGCTGAAGGGACAGGTTCATAACAGAGACTACCCATGCTCTGGAGTAGACTTCCCATACATGTCAAGCAGAGCACCTCACTAGACCTCTTCAAGAGTAATCTTGATGAGTGGATGGGAAATAGAAAGTTCACCCCGGGGATCACAAAAGTGCCTCTACGTGATAGAGACACTGGGAACTAATGATGGGCAGCACAGTGCCAGGGCACTTCTATGGGCTAGGCTTGTAAAGGCCCCAGGGTCATTAGCCTAGTACAGACCTATGAACAATCATGCTTAAACTACACCACTAGCATAATCATTGTGCTATAGACCCTGATTTAATGCTATTAAAACCTAAATCAACCTATTGCCTGAGACCAGTTCATGACAAACAAGAGATTTAGAATATAAGTGGATATCAGAGTGTACAGCCATACAGGCAAACTAGTAATGTCCCTGCAGACTGCAGTGACCACACAATGGTGTATGGAAATGATAGACACTCTAGCAGAGCAGAGGATTATGTAGGGTAACACAGAACAGGCTGTGGGGGGGGGGGGACTCAACCATGACATGGCAAGGATGACAACTTTGCACAGATTGCAGTCCTGCTGGGGGTGGGGGCACAAATTCTTGTACAGTGAAATAGGTCAGCCAATATCCTTTTGCATAGGTGCTACAACACTACTCCATAGACACATAGATAGCATGAAATGCTGCAGGCAATATGAGTCCTACAGTATAGCAGACATGAGCTGTGCTAACATGCATGTAGGTGCCACACTGAGTCAGTGTGAAAATGGTTAGGTTGTAGTAGCACACAGGACTATGGCTACCATATGGGGGCCAGGGACAGTACTGAAATACTTACTAGCTGGCATAGAAAATCAGACACACACACACACACACACACACACACACACACACACACACACACACACACACACACACACACACACACACACACACACACACAAATCTACATGTGCAAATCATGCATGTATATGTCTTGCTATGGGACCAAAGGAATGGCAAAGTCTGGAAAGTTCATGCGTGAGATGGTGGTGTTACTACAGTACCTATACACATGGCATGCAGATTCTTGAGAAGGATAAAACCATACCTCTCAACCTTTCAGTGCAAGAAATCTGGACAAAGCCAAAAATAATGGGGGGACAAAAACCCAAAATAGGACAGATGCATTGCTCCTTTAAACAGGTTTTGCATTATTATGTATTTTTTAAAGTATATGAAGTGTGAAACTGAAATATCTTTCATTATTTAGTGATTTAAATCCTCAGTGATTTGCTAGAAAATTTCAAATTTTATGAGGAACAGACTAAATATATGAAGCAAAAATCTAGCCATTCTGTCAAAATCTGGACAGTTGAGAGGTATGAATAAAGCAGATTACCTTCCATGACCAGGTGTGGCAGGGACTGATGCATGACAAGAGTTCAGTGAGTGGCCACACTAGGACAGCCATACAGATAAATCACAAGACCAAGACAAAGGAAATTAGCAGAAACAAATCAATTAGTGGGGTTGAACTGCCAATACATGGAGATGGAGGAGATCCTGGTATCTTTTTATGGGAAAAGTGAGAGAAAGTACAGTCGAGTAAATCGAACTTACCATAAAAGTAGATGTTCGAATGATAACTGCTGCAGTAGCCTTAACTGTATTGGTTATATTCTTCCAAGGATATAACAACTGGACAACTTCCAAAGCTTAAGGGCACCTGCCACACATCCAAACTATCAAGCAGCTTGAGCTGAACTGACTAAAAGACAAGCTTGGGTGCAAAGCCCTTTAGAGCTTTTCTGCCAGATGATAAAGGGAGGCTGAGCTCTGAAAGGACAATGCCAGCAACGACAAGAAATAAATGTTTACACCTTGGTATAAAAACACACCAAAAAACAAGGGGGTGGAAGGAACAGCTACTGCAGCAGTGATCATTTGAACATTTACTGTTTTGGTAAGTTCAGCTTCCACAGCTGTACTATGTTCTTCATACTGATCACTGCTGCAGTCACCTTAGCTAAATGGGTAGATTGCCATAGCTAACTATAATTGGGAGGTGGAAAGAGAACAGACTAGGAGCCCCTGAAGAATGGTCCTAGTAAAGCTTGATCTGGACATGGAGAAGGAGTCAAGTTATAGTGCTTTGTAAACGTATGTACAGAGGTCCAAGCAGCAGCTTCTAGAATACTTCTATAATCCAAGCCTTTCTAAAAAGCCATAGATGAAGCCATGGTCCTGGTCGAGTGGGCTTTGATCCTACTTGGAATAGATTTTTTATGATGAGTATAACAAAAGGCACTAGCCAGGTTAGCTGGTTCAAATGGAGTAAGTGCTAGCTTTTCTAACACAAAATTAAGATACTGCAGAAAAGCCACAGATTTTCTTGAAGGCCTGTTATGCAAAACCCCTTTCAAAAACATTTTGACATGAGAATGAATTGAAAGAGGAGGATCCATGGGCAGACCTGCTGAAATGGATGATTAATGAACCTAGGTTGAGAAGTAAGAAAGGCCGTGGGGAGACCTGGATTTAGGGAAATTTGCTGTCTCCATGTGACTTCTCTTTTGACAAACCCCAGGACTGGAATTTGAATGGGTGTTGGCACTGTGACAAAGCAACTTCAGTCTTGCCAGGAGTATTATGAGAATCATACATGCCATGAGACCCACAATTATGAGGTATTCCTTCTCAGTGACCAAAGTCTGAGTGGGAAACTTTAGAAATAGATCTAAGTAAAGATCTATTTTTTCCTGTGGAAGAAAAACTCTTTGAACTAAGGTGTCTAGCAGACACCCCAGGAACACAATCTTGTGTGAATGAGTTAAATAATCTTTTTAAGCATTCTCTTGGAATCCCAGCTTATGTAAGAGATCTCTCACCCAATGGATAGATTCCTGACAATTTAAAAAACATTACGCAAAGATAAGAAAGTCATCAAAATGTAGAAATATCTGGATTCCATGTAGCCTGCAATGAGCAATGACTGGAACTAGACACTTTGTGAACACTCCTAGTGCAGTGGGTAGTCCAGAGGCTAAGGCAGAGGACTGATAATATGATTTACACACAAAATCACTGCAAGTTCTACTTTTATGAACAGACTGTGAGCAGTTCCCTTAAACACATTCAAAGGTCCAAAAAAAAAAAAACTGAAGCAACTGCCTGCATACAAGAACACGGAGAGCGGAACCCCATACAAACCACTAAAAGCCACGGCAAGTTCTACTTTTATCAACACACTGTAAGCAGTTCCCTTAAACACATTCGAAGGTCCAACAAAAAAAAAAAACCTGAAGCAACTGCCTGCATATCAGAACATGGAGAGCGGAACTTCATACAAACCAGTAAAAGCCACTGCAAGTTCTACTTTTATCAACAGACTATGAGCAGTGTAGGTCTATTATAATCTTCTCTCTGTGATACTCCTACTGATTCTTCTGCTGCGCACAGTACTGGACCCCCTCTTTTTCCTCCCATTTACTGTAACAAATATACAGATTTTTCCAAAGCTTTGCATTTATTTTATATTCTTATATTTTATTTATCTTGTATATCACATTTCTTTTATATTCTTATATTTTATTTCCCCATTTATTGTAACAAATTTATAAAGTTTCCCAAAACTTTACATTTATTTTTATATTCTACTTCTCTGATGCTCTACTAAATCTGCCTTTGAATTCACACAGATAAACAGACACCTTTAGGTACTGACCTGGGCTAGCTGGTTGATTGTTTTTCTCTTCTCACAGCTTTCTCCAAGTCCTGGTCCATAGCCCTCCCCCATTCTTGTTCTTCTAACATAATTCTCATGTAAGTTTCCTAGTCCTGTCAAACATGCTTTCTCACAGCTTTCTCCAAGCCCTGGCTCTTAGCCTCCCCTTCTCTCGGTCTCCTAACATAATCTTATTGTAAACTTCCCAGCCCTGTCAATCCTGTCTATTCCCTCCCTCTTCCTCTTGAGAGTTTACTTATTCCTCCCCTGAGCTGTGGTGCCATCTTTAAATACTAAAAACCTCTGCCTGACTATACTCTGTTTCTGTCTGTCCCACAGGCATCCCCCAGTGATGTGCATAACCATAAGTACCATTTGTACTTATGAATGTACTTACATATTGAATCAAAAAACCTGATGTAGAAAGGCACCATCTTTTGACTTATCTTTTCTGCCCTTGCTTCATAGGAATCCCCAGTAGTGTATTTGCTTATACCATATTCCATTCTTTTTTAATTAGTACTCTATTGAGTCATAATTTACTGCATGTCCCTTTCTAAAACCCCTGGTATAGCTACATTATTTTCCTACTTCTCAGTGAACTGCAGCTCCCCATTGGTGGATAAATAATAAAAACAAACAGAAAGGTAACACTCAAACAAAAACAATAGGCTTCCCTGTTTCTGTAGTTGTTAACCTTCTCACTGATTTTTTCTGTTTGGTGACTGCTGCTTCTCCCAGAAGGTGCAACATGCTCCATTAGTCCTTCGGGCTCACTCCGCTCCTCTACCCTGCCCCCAAATTCCACCCGCCCCCACTACCTGTACTTTTATATATCCCCTGACTGTTTTCCACCCAACACCTCTCCATTCACAATACACCTAAGCCAAACCCCACCCACCTGTAGATCTACATCACCCCAAACACCCACCCCTCCTACAATGCTCTACATAACATCGCTCCCTATAACCCCATTTGCCCTACTAATCTCTCTCTCTTCTCTTATCTATCTCACACTTTTCCCAACCCTTGTCATAACTCTCACACACACTCCACTACATCTTACCATCAACCTCACTTCCCATCCTACTCATCCATCTCACATGAATTCTTTACCTCTAACCCAACCTATTTTTTTTCAAACTAAAGCTGCTCCCAACCCAACCCCCCCGTACTCTCCTCTTAAATGTGGTACTAGAAAATCACTACTCTCACACAACCGAAACTACCCTTGCCCAACACACTGCCTCACTCTTCTACTCTAAAATATCTCTCTCTCACTAGCTGGCGACATCCAGCCCAACCCCAGACCCATCCCTAACATCAATATATCACCAAACCCTCCACTTAACCCACAAACTCAAAGTCCATTCACCTTACAACACTTAATGCAAAAAGCCTAGAAAACAAAATCCCTAACCTCCATGCCTGGCTCTCCCATAACCACCCTGACATTACCGCCTTTTCTGAAACCTGGCTGAAAACCAATATAAAAGATAGCGAAATCCTACCACCAGGTTTCTAAATCATTCACAATGACAGAGCCCACAAACAAGGAGGTGGACTAGCAATAATCTACCTCACATCCCATACCATAACTCCCTACTCCAATAAAATACCAACTTTTGCCAACACTGAAATTATAATAGGTTTACTAAAAATAAACAACCACGAGTACATCCTGTCCTGGTTCTCCTCCAATATAAAAAATGAAATCTATATACTCAGTGATACCAACATAAACTGGAATACTATTAACTCTGAAGCCCTGTCCCACGCAATCAACCTCTATAACTTATTCCAACTAATACAATTTCCAACCAGACCAAATAAATATGGTACCTCTGGTACTATCACTGACTGGATCCTAACAACTCACACAAACTTTATCACCAAAACTGGAGCATTACCTGATCCTCTCAGTGATCACCTACCAGCCTTCGCCGACCGTCTCCCATCTCCACTGCATAAACAACACCACATCCAAACCCGCAACCTCTCCTCTTTCAACCCTCTAACTTTCTCTGAATGCTTAAAATCATACTGACTGGTCCCCTCTAAAAACCCTTCCTCTAGATGATGCTGTTTCCTACTTTAACCACTTATTCCTAACCCTTCTCAATCAGAAAGACCCCCCTCCTCAAACCAAATTCATTAAAACCAATCCCTGACCATGGTTATCAAAAGATACTAAACTAGTCTTGCACCAAAGGGACAAAAAATGGAAACAATATCAAAAACATAAAAACCCTAACACCCTCCTAGAGTATAAGCAACTAAAGAACGTTGCAAAAAAACTAATAATTAAAGACCGCTAAACACACCACTCCAAACTCCAGTCCTTGCATTCAACAAATCCCAAAAAATTCTGGGAATCTATCTCATCCATGCTGCCTCCTGGCAACAAAGAAAACCCCTGCCCAGACCCCATCCTCTCCAACCTTGAAACAGCCAGCCAGTTCAACTCATTTTTCATAGACTGCATAGTAAATCTATCAGCCTCCTTCCCACCCCCTCCTCCACCACCACCCCCTCCTGCTCCAATCACCCAAATCAACCTTCCTCCACATCCTTCTGCCTCAAGCCCATCCCCACCACCACTATAAAAAGACTTATCAAACTCAAACCCTGTTGCAATGCACCCAACAAACTTCCACCCACCTTCCTCAAACAATCTGCAGACAGCATTGCCTATCTCATCTTTATTCTTATAAATAGATCCATACAAGAATCATACATCCCTTATATCTGGCACCATGCTTATATCATCCCCTTCCACAAAGGTGGTAAAGATACTGACACCATCAACTTCAGGCATATTGCCATCCTTTCCCCTCTTTCTAAAATACTAGAGAAAACAATACAAGCACAACTCATGGCATACCTAACACTAAACAATCTCCTCTCCCCTACCCAACATGGTTTTAGCCCTGGCCACAGCACCATGACTGCCCTTCTTTCCTTTCTTGAAACCATAAACCTTGAATGTGACTCAGGCAAGTTCATATCCACACTATTCCTAGATCTGTCAAAGGCATTTAACACCATCTCTCACACCCTACTTATATCCCAACTTTCCTCCCTACACCTCTCTACCACCACCATCGCCTGATTTTCCAGCTACTTTTCCAACCGCCAACAAGCTGTCCAATGGAAAACTTCAATCTCCCCCTTCCCTCCAACACTCACAGATGTCCCACAAGGTTCTGTTCTTGGCCCTCTTCTCTTCAACCTATTCATTAGCAACTTTTACCAATCCATCCCAGACTCATCTATCATCCAATCTGCAGATGACTCAAAAATCATCTGCTCAGCCTTCTCCCCCTCAGAGCTCCTACCAAAAACCCAACAAGCCTTCTCCAAAACAGAAATCTTGATGCAGTCTAACCATCTGGCACTAAATGCAAATAAAACTAAACTAAAGTTTTTTTTCCCCTACCAAAAACTCCATTGACAAATCCACATTCACCATACAGAGACAAAACAACACCCTCCTTGAAATCGTTCCCAACACCATGCTTCTTGGCATCATTATTGATTAAGAACTAAAATTTGACACCCACATCCACTCCGTAATCAAGAAAACCCACCAAAAGTTAGTTCTCCGCTACAGGCGCAACCACTTCCTAAGCCCCTCTACCCATCAAACTCTTGCATCCACCTTCCTATTCCCCTCCATTATGTATGGTGTCCCTCTTTTCACCAATCTCCATCTTGGCCTTCGGTCCAAACTTGAATCCTGCTACGACAAGATCTCCAAATTTGCAACCAATTCAAAAAAACTCATCCTACCACTGCCACTCCCTCCTCACCCTCAACTGGCTTGAGCTAGCCAGTTACCTCAGTTACCTACAACTCACCATTGCCCACAAGCTCATCTTTATACCTGCCAACTGCCCAGCTCTCGCTACTTTGTTAAAGCCTTACATTCCCAACCACTCACTCAGATCTAAAAACCTAAATCTACTTCAGGTCCACAAATCTGCATGACCTCCTGGCCATCTACTGCTGTCCCACTCCATAGCTAACAATGGAACTCTCTCCCCACACACCTATGCAACCTACCTTACCATACAAATTTCAAATCTCAGCTATTCTCTCATCTTTCTTCCAAAATGGGAATGCCCTTGCCACGCTCCAACTTAACCCCCTCCCCCCATTCCACCTTGCACCAACTCATCCTGATCCAACTACCTCTACTATTACTTCATCCCACCCAAAACAATCCCTCCCCTACCAAAAACTAATATTCTCTCTGATATCTATTGTACTATACTCTCCAGTCTCAATTATACTATTACCCTCTCCATGCATAATATTCTCCTAACCTACTAATGGCTAGTAACTACATATTTTGAAATGTTAAACCTACAATTGAGTTTATAGCAAAAATATTCACTTTATGTAAATGTTGAACTTTCTGTATTGAATTATGTCTTTTCAATTTTGTAACATTGTGACAAGCCAATCGCAAATATCATGGAGCTTATCTGTAAATGTTTAATTAGCTGTATGAACTATGTCCTTTTGTAACATGTGAAATGTAACTTGCAATTAATGTGGAGCTTTTCTCCCTGGGCCTCCACTGAAAACGGGCTCTTCTTGGCCCAGTGGACTTCCCCGGTCATCAAACTTAAATAAATAAATAAATAAATAAAATGTTATCTAGATGAACAGGGTTGTGATAATAAGCATCTTTTAAATCAAGTGTTACCAGGAAACTTACTTGGGGAAGAAGAGGAAACAGATTGTGAAATTACATCATTTTAAACTTGGGCACTACCACAAGCAGGTTTAGTAAAGAAAGATCCAGAACTGGTCTTTAATCATTTTCTTTTTTTTCACTAAAGACATCCATGAATAAAAACATTTCCCAGTCTGGGAAAGAGGAACTGGTTTTATCGCTCTCTTTGACAGCATATGTTGAAGGATGAGAAAATAGAGGAGTATAGTCTGGTGGAAGGGGAATTACCCCCGTGGAACGGGGATTTTTTCCCGCTGCCATTTTTATCCTTGATGAATGATTTTCAGAATCCATTTGTCTGAAACTATCTATTGCCAAAGATGAAAGTGGGGATTCAGACTTCCTAGAAGTGAAACGGGACTGCCAGGGTGGGAGGGGGGACAAGGTCCCTTAAAATAGTCATTCTGATGTGATGGACTTGCCCTTCGGTTTGGGTGGTTCCTGAATTGTTTTTCTTCTTAAGCATCTGTTTACCTTTCATTTTGCTTAGGCTGTTTATTTTGTTTTTTTGTTGACATTGGATAAAAGGTTTGTGAATACCTTAGAAAATTTGGAAAATAAGAGCTGAAAAATCTTTGAGATTCCCTGTACCCCTTTTGTTACACTTTTTGATAACCTCTGCAGTAGTGGGACCAAACACTAAACCTCTACCCAAAGGAATCTTTAAAATCTCATTTTTTATATCATCTGGGAGATGCTGATAATGTAGCCAGGTAAACCTCCTCAAAACAATACCAGTGGCTATATCCCTGGAAAAAGTATAAACTGAGTCATACACACATAGTAAACAATGAGTTGTGACCTGTAAGATGGAAGAAAATAAATTAAAGCATACTTTTCCTCACAAGTAGAAACTGCTGTCAAAACATTTGTTATACATTCACAGTTAGTCAGAATAAATGATAATATGTGAGCCTGATCATTTAAAATTCTGAAAATCAAAGTTGCAGAAGCATACACCTTTTTCCCATACTTATCAGTAAAATCCCTATCCTTGTCAGAAAGAGTAGGATGGGAATTAACTGAAAGTTTAGTGGCAGTAGGATTAAGTGAAACTATAACTGCTGGTCAGGTTTGAGATAATTGTATAAAAACTAAAAGACTGAGGAACTTTATACATTCTATCTGCCTTTTAAAGGCAGCAGAATGACTATCAGGCAAACTATAAACAGTGACACACACATCATCCCAAGCTGACAGGACTAGAGGAATGAATGAAGGTTCTGGAAGATCCTTCTGTAGCAGCTCATACTATTTTCTAAGGGACTGAAAAACTTCAGTGTGTCTAACTGAAAACTCTGGTATATTCTGGAAATAGTCTGAGAGAAAAAGAAACCCCCACAGGACAAACCAGAAATTGAGCTTTCCTCTGAGTCTGAAACAGAACTCTGATGAGAAAACCCTTCATCTGGCCCTTTGTCTTCAGATCCAGATTCGGAATCTTAAATCCTTTAAGGAAAAGAGGCATCCCTCTTTCTTTTACCAGAAACCACCTTATAAGAAGGCACAATAGTCTGAATTAAACCCTGAGCCAGACCCAGTAACCAACTCCAGTCTAAGGAAATTTGAGGAGGAGTAGATACCATGTTTACTTTTTTTGTTTTTTTTTTTTGGCAGAATAAAATGGGGCCGATAGTGCTGATAATTTCAAAAGCAGCAGCCTCCCCAGGAGTGGGCTCAATATTCTAACTGAACAGGCAAGTATTCCTTGTTCCCTGTCCAAGGACAGACAAGAGTGGCTTTCCCTTGCCCACAGAAGGGACCCCAACACCCATAGAGGATGTGGCTAACCCCCAGACCATAATGGCTATAGGTACACTACCAGAGAGATGTGGGTTAAAAGATGAGTGGACTGAGGAACCAGATTTGGCCACAGCAGAGTCAACCACATGTGGCTGAAGCAAAGTGCTTACCTGGTGTAATGGCAAAGGCTGTTTGCTTAACTTTTTCTTTTTGTGGCTGGAAGAAGGACTGACCATGGAACTGGTACTTTGCTCCATAGTCAAGCTGAAAATTATGCCTCTTTCTCAGGGAAATGAAGCAGTATAAGCTATTAAAACATTAACATCATTAAATATCACTTTTATGTCACAAAACACTGTAAAAAGTAATTTAAAATACTTTACCAGCCCCCCAAATTAAAATAAACACAATTTCTACACAGAAATTTTTTTTTTTACTACTTTAAACAACTTTTAAAGCTGTCAGGAAAAAAGTGCACTCCTATTTAAATATATAGTTAAGTCTTATTACAGTCCATTAAAGCAATAACTCCTAGCTAAAAATAAGTTTTCTAAACAAGAAACTACATTAAAACAATAACTATTTTATGTGGAAGGTTTTTCCCCAAGGGGAACTTATCTGCTAAGCAACACAAGCCACCCATCAATCCTCAAAAACCCTCAGAGAAGCACTACCTTCAACAGCAGGAAAACTCTGAAGGGCTTGGCACCCAAACCTGTATTTTTAGTCTTTTCACCTCAAGCTACCGGTTTGGGTACATGGAAAGTGCCCTGAAGCTTTAGAGGCCGGATGGCCATTATATCCTACTCAGAATATAACCCATATAGCTAAGGCTACTACAGCAGTGTTCAGTATGATGAACATCAAAAAAATCTTGCTGTACCTCAGACATCAGGCAGGAAGTCTGCTGTTCACACCATCTGAGGCAACCATATCCACTCACACAGGCTGACATGAGAATCAAAATGGTAGCCAAGTATGCACAAACACATGATCCAGCATCACATGATGTGAATTGTTGTGCTGTAATGCGGTTGCTGCTGAAATATTCTGTAGCACAGAATTTCAGAGCAGTGGGCTCTACAGGGTATGGGTGCAAGCATATTGTACATATGTATCCATAACTCCCAACACAATTCAGGAAAAACAGGGTAATGCTACTTACTATGGACAGCACATTGCATTAAGGCACTCATTTATAGATGGCTACACTAAAGTACTTCATAAACATAGCCACTATGTCATGAGGCCCTTATTATCATGATATACTGCAAAAGACCATGTTATGACAATCAACTGTGGAATCAGAACTTTACAGCATAACACGCTGGACTTTGAGATAGGCATACTCATTGACAGCAGCAACAGTGATATACAAGAAGTGGTGTATGTGTATGGAGGTACAGCGCCAAGGTATGACGGCATCATGTCCAGCTGTGGGGGCTGACTCTCTATTAGCTATGTTCACCTAAAACAGAGCAAGCTACATAGGACACAATGGCCCCTGTACATAGGGTGAGCATGGCAACACATGCTGTTGGGGTGAACATAATACAGAAAAATACAGGTATTCAATTCTCTGGTGCAGAAAGGTGTATTGTGATAGCATGCCATTTGCTGTTGTTCATATAAGAAAAAAGTGTGTGTGTATGTATGTGGGAATTATCATATCACAAAACAGAACAGGTAAATGGCCCCCCCAAATGGGGGGGGTGGTTGGCAGTACACATACATATAAGACACAGTAATCCAGTACACATGAATCATATCTCCAAAGCGCGCGCGCACACACACACACACACACACACACACACACACACACACACACACACACACACACACACACACACACACACACACACACACACACACACACACACAAAAACTACTGTAGGGTGATACTATGAAACAGAATGAATGATTCTGTATGTGAATTTTAACATGTACTTGACTGAAGATAATATTATATGCACCTTGTAATCACAACAGTACCCTAATCCAGGATTTATTTAATATAATCAAGGATATAAACTATAATATCTTTAGAATCAGAGAAGTGAAACAATAACCATTTAACTCAAAAGACAAGCCTATATATTTGTCAATACATGTGTTTATACTAGTGTTTCATGGACCAAGCACAGGCAAAGAAATTGGTTTACACAGCAACATCACACATAATATGCAAAACTTAATAAAGCAACATGTATGATTGCCAAAACACATAGGCATACAATTCCTATGTGCATTTTTTATTTTAATGGATGGATGGCTAGATAGACAGACAGACATATAGATATCCCTCTTTTAGCATATATGCTCAGCACAGTATATCAGTATAAATATAGCCAACGTTATGTTCAGAATATCTCATGTGACAGTTGCCTAACTGCTTCCTCCATTCTGCCAACTGGTTGCTTCATGTTGCAGGTTATTGTGCTGCAAATGAGAATTTGGTACAGTGGATGCCTGTCTGGTTTTGCAGCTCCACTGTGAGGTCTTTCCAGGTGCTGGATATTCAGAAAGGGCCTCTTCAGTTTCTAAATAAACATCCTTAAACTGTCCTGACATGAGAAGCATGAATAACATCTTCATCTCCAAGTGGAAAGAAGACTGAGTCCAGAATATTGTTTGACTAGCAGCAGCTTAAATGGAAACCATGACTGGGAATTCTGTAGACCACACAAATTTCAGGGATCGAGTGCATCTGTTTATGCACTTCATTGCAGGCTTTCTGACTAGGTGATACAAGATGTGGACATGTGTCATGAGCCATGGCTCAGCAGACAGCCAGTCACTGCTCATAGATAAATAGATATTTAATTCATTTATTTTCTTGATTCCTTTGTATTGTCTCTACTGATTTTGCATACAAAACTATTCACTTACAGTAGAACACAGTGTGTGTATGTACCTTTAAGAAGCATTTCCAGATGTAGCACGTGCATATAAATAGTGAACACGTGCAGGCAGCAGTGCCATTTTCAGAGAATAGCCAGAGAGTTAACATGTATGAGTGTAGTAGTTAGTCTGTTTATAAATTTAAGTTAAAGTTACAAAGCCTCATTCCTGATGTGTTTGTGTGTAACAAAGCTGCTTGAACTGAACCCACAGCCATTTGTCTGTTTTACTCTGACCAGACGAGCAACACTTACTAGGTGTCCCTGTTGGATTAGTCCACTCGTCAAATAAATTCACAGCTCACTTTCTCTCCATATAGCAGCATAGTGCCCACTACCAGAAAATTATGCTACTAGAAACAAGCTTAGGACAAGATAATCCTGTGCATTATGGTTGATGTATTTTTCCATGTCATTTAATGAGGATGTCTTTATAACCAAGAGTGCACTATCTATAGCAGACAGAACTTACAGGAATTGCATAGTCTCATAAAACCATTCCTCAGCTGTCTATTGTTTAGTTGCTCTTTGTGTGGGAACTTACATTGATTCCTATCATCTTGATACATGCTAGTCAGGAAATAGACCAGTAAGTGTAAGGTTGGAGTCTGCAGCACTCTGATAGTGTCACCTATATGGTGCTTGAACATCTGAGGTACAAGTATGACATATGTCAGATAGTTTCTAATGGATTCAGTTTACCAGTTAGTCTTTGTGGAGTCAGGTGAGGTAAATACCTTTCACATCTCTCTCCAGGAGATACCTATCACCACCTGGCAATAGAGCATGTTTAAACTGATACAGTGGCATCACCTAGTTGGCCAACACCTTACCATCACTCCATGAACAGGTTAAGTAATCATCACATTTATCTTGTGCATGAGCTCAGTTTCTAGAGCTGGATTTTATTTTTATGAAATGCACTGGATCATTAGAAAATTCCAGTTTGCACCAGCAGCTTTTATCTTTCTATTTAAAGATCTCAGCATCAGCAGAAAATGTTATGGAGTCTCACCTACAATGCTTTGTAGGAGGTTTGTGCACTTCTTCATTTGTATTTAACAACTATAAAATACTTTAGGAATTCCTGCCATTTTGAAACATTTCTAAATTTTGGCACAATGTCTTGCTCATTGAGCATAATGTCTTGAAACCTTGTGTTCATGTTGTAAAGTGCAAATTGTCCTTCTCCAAGAACTGAAATATCACTGCCAGAATTTTTATGTACACTGCTCCGCTGTTTACTGATAAATTGTAAATTGAAAATATGTCCAGGTTAGGCAACAGCATGAAACAAATTTAAATTCATATGCACTTAAAAAAGAGTTAATCATCTTTTCCATATTTTTATTTTGCCTATTCTTGGCTTACAGTAACGGTAAAATGGTTTCATTTCATGGCAAGCAAGCAGTGACATCAGCAATCCCTCTGTTTTTTTATACAAAAGCAGGGCTTAATCACAGTAAGTACTTGCTATAATGCCAACCTGTACTGCTTAAGTAATTTTTTTTACAGTGTTGTTACTATTAATGCCAGTCCATGGTATCTGGGTTTGTTACAGGCAAGCTACCTTTAATAATTTTGTATTTTAAAGATGTGTGTTCATTTACTATGATCCTGGTCTAAACAGTTTTTTTTAAGATGAGAGATGGAAAGAACAGTTGTATAGTATTAATTCAAATACATTAATTACACAAAATGACAAATATTCACTGTTTTCAAGAATGTGCACAGCAAACACATGTATTCACATGTGCATGGGTGCATGCGTGTACAGACAAACACGCATGTGCATGAACACACACAGACGTGTTTGGATTACACTGGTGCTGTAAAATCTCAGCTCAGAATGGTGCTTTAGACTTAAAGATATGTTTACTTCACTATTCCTGCTCTTAACATTCCATGAATGAATTCAATTAAATTCCATCAGTTATGACCAACTTTTACAAAATAAACATCAAAGTCTTAGTATATTTAAAAAGGGGAAACTATGTTTAAAATCTTATTATATAAACAGGATATATTCATTGACAGTTAAGGGAAATTAAGTAGTTTGAAGAGGGCCTTCTTTTTTCTCGGCTTGTTTTTACTGTATTTTCATTCATAGGTTCCATTTTTTTAGGTGTGTGTGTATGTGTGTGTGTGTGTGTGTGTGTGTGTGTGTGTGTGTTTGCATGCTGCGTGCATACAAGTGAATAAAACTCATGCTCATAAACTGAGTGATGTTTCATTCAATGTTTGCTTCTGGCACTTTTGGTCATTAACCTAGAGTGATGTACTATATGTTTATAAGTTGAAAGGCCAACAGCAGTACAAGATATTGAATGTTAATTATGACAGGAGACTTGCACTGACTATTATAATTTATTTCCATTTGGTAGCTTGATAAATTCTTTTTATAAATTAAATTTACTGAAAAGGGAAATTAAGCAAACTGTACTCCACAAGACACATATGCACACCTCTCAACTGTATAAATTCTTACAGAATCTCCAGATTTTTCTCTCAAAGTTTTGGTCTGTTTGTGGTTTTCTGGCAAATCAATATAGGTTGAAGTCACTAAATAATGACATACATTTGAGTTTCAGACATCATAATCTTCAGAAAATGCATGCTAATGAAAATCTTATTATTCTATTATGGTTCTAACTTTATAAGAGCAATATTTAAAATCTGCCCCTATTTTTGGGCCTTTGCCCTTCCATTTTCTTTAGGCTCTATCAAGATTTATTGCATTAAGAGGTTGAGAGGTATGCACATATGTAAAAGAAGTTAATGACAAGTCCAACAAAATATAATACATGAAATCAATAAATTAATCACACAGATAAAGGCGGGTTCCTATCACATAGTCGAACTTGTACAAGTTCGAACCCCATATGGTCGAGACCATAAGTTTGAACTTGTACAAGTTCGAGCGTTTAAATGGAAATCTCCATAAGGGGAGGTTTGGGGGGGTGCAGGGGGGCTAGCCCCCCTGCTTACAACAGTTTATTTTGTTTTTACTTTTTTTTTTTTCATCACTAGTTGAAGTTTTGTAACTTCGAACAGAATGGCTCGAACATTCCGTGTTCGGAGTTAGAAAACTTTGAATATGTGATATAGACCTGATATAGGCACATATATCTAAGCAAAAGGAATGTGTTAAAATGATTAGAGTTTAACTAACAAAACAAACACACTAGGACAATGGATGTTGAAGTTCTGTATATATTTTTTGAAGAGCTCTACTACTGACCATCAAGGCCTGCCATCTTGGCTGTTCTACAGACCCATTCTTTCCTAAATGTTAAAATATATATATATATATATATATATATATATATATATATATATATATATATATATAATTCATTCATTCATTCATTTTATTGCAGAGACTGTCAATCACAGTTGCCTTTTTTTCTACATGTCTAAAGTGCAAAAGCATCTGAGTGGGGTGTCAAGGAATGGGTCAAAATGTTATGCTTACATGCCTCACATCATACAAAATCAAATGACCCTTCCCTTTCATAGGTAGTACCTCTGCATGGCATGCAGTGGAAAGTGTGCATAGTCCCATGTTCCAATCACCCCCCCCATACAGGAGTAACCTGGCTGATCCCCATCATTATTCTTCTCTGCACCTGCACTTTTAGTCTACCTTGGGTCACCTGGGTCACAGTGCTTTATCCTAAAACAAAAGTGCAGATGCCAATTTTGATATAATATGAATGAAGGAGAATATTTGAAAGCTGATTAGCTGAAAGTCTGAACATGCATTTCTTTGCAGGGAGAAGGCCAGCAAAGCCTTCATTTAATTGACTATGTCTCCTGTACTCTTACCTTAAATATAAATAAAATATAATTATGCAAGGTATCATTACATCTTGAACGAACTCCCTCTGACAAACTAGGTAACTGATTTCAGTGTGATAATTACTAGTCATACAACACAGTTTTGCAAAATCAGTTGCACTGCAGTTATTCTTATTATGGTTTAGAAGGTAATAGCTAGGTAGTAGAAGATAGAGTAGGATAGTGTAGCTATACATGCATGCTGTGTATTTCAGATAATGTTCATACAGAGGAACTTATGTCCGTAGACCCATGTTATCTTTAATTTTAGTTTTTAACATATACGTTTTGTGGTTTTCCTAATGTCTGGCAGTTAATTTCAGTGTTCATTTCTACAAAGGTGAAGGTGAGAAGATTTGTAGCTAAGGATTTGTCTTACTGTTTTAGATGAACTTTGAAGGAACAGAGTGTTAAAGCAAAATGAAAATGATATTCGTGGTGGTACGCAGGTGAGCACTGATGTTCCCAATTGAAATGTCGGCACTCAAAATGCTGAGTGTTGATAAGATGAAAAAAAAAGTCTGAAAACCAAGGAAAAGAGCAAATCTCAAATCTCTCTCTCCTTTAAACGTCTTTGATGTGGAAAGCAAGCCCCTCTGCACCCCTGATGTGGGGGACAAGCCACACACACCAAAATTATATATACCAATTCATAGATCACCATACATCAGAGAAGAGGGAATTTTCTGGGAAATGGCATCTCAGACTTAGTACAATTAAGTCTCTTCTTTCAGCCATTCAGTCTTCATGCTTTGGGACCTTCTCTGATGGGTCCTGACATTTCAAATGGTTAACAAGCAAGGAAAGATGATAAGTAGATAAATGGCGTTCCTCTGGAAGATACAAAGTAGAGGGATATTTTTGTCTATTCCTCATGTAGAGCTTAGCGTGACCATGGTGCAAGATGTTATGAAATAGTAGGGTGGTAGTTATAGGAAAGTAGACATTATTATTAAATCTGTTGTCTTATTTCTGGCTTAAGAAACTGTACAATAAGTATGGGCATAAAACACAGCTTTGAGTAAGCATTTATAAAAGTTTACCAGTATGCATTACTTTCTCAGGTCTTGGAAGTAGCACAGGACTATGATCCTCTGTTTGTGCCCAGTTCATTTTCTTCCTCCTAAAGTGTGACCCCCTTCACATCACCTTGTGCACTAATAGCATGCCTCCTGCATTTCTTTTGGGGTCTGCAGAAAACTGCTCCAGATGTTTTATTCTTCTCCACCTACACATCATTATGGTGGCTTTCCTCTGGACTCCTTCTGACAGCCAGATGTTCATCTCATTGTAGGGCTTCGTATTGTTGGTGTAGCATGACTAGGCACAGCAGAGTGGAAGCATTACCCCTTTGCTTCTGATGTCTACCCCTTTGTTTCAGCCATGATATTAGCTCATTCTTCCTCTCTCTTGTTCTGTCTCTTTACCCATTACAATCAACATCCCACTTCCTTTTTCTGCTCTTTTGTCATTGTTTCATCTCCTCCAGTCAATGATTCCCACCAGGTTTGTTGAGACCCTACTGCAGTATTTTACATCTGATTGAAGTGAACCTCCACTATATTTTTCACTCAGTTGGTCATTATCTCAATGTCTTTTTCTTAGACATTTCTTCTATCCTGTGTGCATTTCTGTGTTATTTCCAAAAATAGAAAGATTGTTTTTGTTCCCTGAACAGTGCTGAACCTGAAACCATGCCCTAAATTCTCCATTACTAGCTGCCTTTATCTCTGCAATTGCTCCATTCTTCCACCATGAAAAAGTCAATTTCTTTATTCTTAGCCCTAAACTAAATCCTGTGGTTTATTTAACATTTGCTTGTCTGGGATCATGTAAGACGTCTTGGAAAAATCTAGGCAGAGAAAGTTAATTTTTATTTAACATTTGTTTACTGGGAAAGTGCAACTGGGACAGAGCTCATTTTCAGCAGAGACTCAGGGAGAAATGCTTTGGACGTATGTCTTTGGAATGTGGGAGACAACCGTAGCACATGGAGGAAACCCACATGAATGCAAGGAGGACATGCAGACTCAATACAGGAGACACCTCAGCCAAGAATCAAACCAGAGAACCTCTTGCTATGAGGCAACAATGCTAACCACAGCACCACTGCTCCACTATAAGTTACTTGGAGAAACTTCTCCTCTAATGCAATTATAAAATGAATTAGATTCAAATGACAGCTCATTTTTGCCATGAGTCCTTATTCAATGCTGTCCTGAAGACTGATGACCTTAAGTAACAAACAAACAAACAAACAAACATTTTACCTATGGATTATGTACATGCCTTCCTGCCACTGATATTATGCTAACAGACCTGTAGTTCCCTTGAATTCTCCCCCTCCTCCTTATTTTCCAATTCTGCACTGGTGATAGGTCTGTTAAAAATCATCTGGGTTTCAGCATCAAATTGGACAGATTCCTAAAGGCACTGGGAGACAAAGAATATGGTCTGTAGTTGTTATCTTAACTAGGCCATCCAATTTATTTAGCTACCTCTTCCCTATCCTTGCATCCTTCTACTGCTCTCCTAGATCTCCTTTACCCTCTCCCAGCATGGCTTCTTCCACCATTGTCTGACGGACAAAGTATTAATCCAAAACATGTATTTTCCCCATGTCCTCATTAATCACCTACCCATCCTTAAATTGCATGGCCAGATTTGCCCCTGCCTTCTTCCCTTTTATTAAACCTAAAAATGTTTAGTTCCTGTCCTTTAGCTCTTAATCCAGCTTCTTTTTGAGTTGCACTTTGCAGCCCTCTCCTCCTCTGTTGTCCTGCTGGCCAGCTCCTTTTACTCTGTCTCCACACTTCTCTCTGCTCCCACTTGTCTGTCATGTCCTTTGCCTGAATTCTGTAGCTCCACACTTTTATATAGCCAGACTGGTCTTCTCATCTTTTTACCTTGTCTCTTTGTCAAAGGCTTGTACACAACCCATCCCCATATTATATTCATCACCTCCCTTTACCGCCTGTTCTCTCACTTGTGTGTGAGCATCTACCTTCATTTCACCTCCCTAAAATCGCACAGTTTCATAATTATCACTGGAGTTTTGGCATTCTTCAACCTTTGAACTACAAACTAGATTAAACACTGATGGCTAATATGCCTTCACCTGGACATCCCTAATTCTCCTATGCTTGGTTACAACCGTATTCAGAATTCTTCTTTTCTGGTACAGTCATGCACCAGGTCACTCATCCCCTCTTGGTCCTCTACTTGTCCACCAATCATAAACACAGAAGCCAGCAGTCCTGAACAGGAATAAGGCACATCCAGTGAAGTTAAAAACACTTTATTAGACAACAGCTTAGCACTTTTGACCTCTGTGGGACTTCATCAGAATTAACTGTGGAATGTCGATCAAATGCTTTATATAACTTTCAAAGATCACGTGATTTCTACCAAGTCACATTCAAATCAAAGTTCATTCAAACAGCTATGTATGAAACTTCTTCACATTAGAAGACAGAAATTAACCAATTAAGAAACAGAGACTATAATATATTAGAGATTCATGTGTGTATATTATATACAAAAAGCATAACATTGCAATTGAATTTGCCAATAAATAAATAAATAAAATAAAAATTCTAAACATCATAAAATAAATAGTGATGAATCACACAATTATGATCAAGCTTGTTAAAATATATTTTAAAAGAAACAGATTTATTTGATGTTGCCTGTCAGGCATGCCACTATAATTTGGCAGCACACATCTTAGGTACACTGATAATGCTTATGTTTTCATTTATACCCATTGATTCACCAGTATTTAAGCACAACTGCCAGATTAATTCACATATCTCTAATTTTAACTCTCATGGTCTACCTTTGGCGTTTACTGGAATCTGAAACTACAAACAAAGGGCCAGATTCAATAAAGCCTACACTATGTGTACACAATATGTATTCAATAAAATTATCAAATTTTTTGTACTTTCTAGTAACTCAAAGATTACACCAAGTATACAAGTAGTCTACACTTTGTGGTAACCTTTATGAATCCCTGCCAGTATTTAAAGTTGGAAGAATATCTTTAGGAAAAGTAAAATTAAGAGGAAGAAGGTGTGAGTTATGTATGTGTTGTCTGTTCACTCAGAACAGTGTACACTTAGTGTAGGCTTTATAGAGCCTGGCCAAGAACTTCCTAAAATATGGGTATTCCAGTGTATGTTTGTGTAAGGCATTTTTAACATTACCTCGAGTGATGCCATAATAGTGTTCTTGCATCCTTCTCCCAAGGGGGGTACTGCTTCTCTTTGCTCAGATCTCCTTGTTTGCTCCTGGCTTTTCAGATCCTTCCATAAGTGTAACTCTCCTCCTCAGGTCTGGCTTACATCTTTTCCCCAGTCTCTCATCCTCCTCCTTGGATAAGTCTAGGGGCTGACCAACTGAAATGACCTACCAGCACTTCCCCTTTACAGTACCTTAAGTGCCTGAGTACTTAACGTATGACTAGACCCTGCTCAGTGTATTACTTCCACAATTAGGTCTAAACCTGTACTTGATGCCATCCCTTACAGGGATCCCTACCTACTCTCCATCCTTCCTTTAGCTATCACACCTAAGCAGCCAATAACGCAAATCATTTTGTTCTGCCTACTCTGTTACTGACTAACGTCTCTGTGATACCAACCAACATACAGCTTCCCATCTTACCTTTCATATTCATCGCACTGCATAGGAATACTATTCAATGACGCTGTATTTCACCATTGTTTACTCTTCTATTGCATTCAGTGTTATTTTTCTTCTTGCAAATAGTGCCTGCGAATATATCCTTTTTTCTGCTTCTCTAACACTACTTCCTCCCTGTTTTCTTAGTTTAAACATATGATCACAACAACATAAATGCTCCCCCTGCCTGACCTTAGAGCACACACACACCATGACGTGGAAACATCGTTGCTGTGTTCATAGCAAGCATGAGCTACTTCCTGCAACCAAAAGGTACAGGATCTAATTCCTTCCACATCACTTTGCCTGCTCTGTGACTCCGAATAAGTCACTTAATGCTCCTGGGTTGACCATAAAAAATGTCCATGCTGATCAGTGCCCTACTCTAGTTAACAAATTAATAATGATAAAAACAAATTGCTAGTAATTGCTATTTTTATCAAGACCAAAATACTGCACACTGCTTCCACAGGATATATTTTTTTACTTTGAGTAATGCACAAGTCAATTTCAAATGTTTGCTATCTGCTATTGTTTCTGACAGCACTTACAAAAGCAGTGCTACTTTTTATCAAGCCAAAAGGTTATGTTGCTTCTACATAAACTGCAAAGCAACAATGTTTCAGACTGGGTTAAGAACATTTAGTTTCATTTAGTTATTAGTATCTCTGACAGTGTTTGTGAAAGCATGACTGAAGACGACTACAACCTCACTGAAGAGGTTATAACTTGGTGATCTTTAAATTTTTGAGAATGAAGCAAACATACTAAATGCCACCACACAAGGTGGCTGAATATATATGGGACTTTGAATTTTGTAACACAGAAAAATTTTCCACTGACAATTTTTTGACCACTCATAACATTAATGATTTTAATAGCATTCCAGATCAGAAACATTTTTTCATGTGTTTGAGAAATGGATGTTAAGAAATTCATCTCAGGGTGAAGCAATGGTGGCAAAGTTCTTGAATTCCATTTCATGAACTTATAGCCATATCTGGTTTGTAATAAACAAGGAATGTTAGATGGCCTTACATGGTGCTACTCATACAAAGTGTACAATAATTGTAGAAGCTGCTCATTGTTTAGAGGTACACTTATCTTCTAACTGCCATTTTTGACAGTTGAAAACTTTTATTTGGTTTCAAATGCTATTATCATGTGGTGGCCATAACTGAAGCAGTGTGACATGTTAATAGTTTTAAAGCTGTTAGCTAGCATCTAATGCTCCATCTATTAGACTATTAGACAAGAAACTGTGTGACAGTTTCAAATCAATTAATAAATGTTAAAGCTGCTAGTTGGTTTCCAGTGCTGTTCATATGTGACTGCTATGTTTACAGCATACTATTTATAGAGAATAACAAGCTTTAACAGCCATGTTCTTACTTATGGACATCCCATGCATTACATCATGATGACCATGACTTTTGGAAGCCAAGATAATAAGGCAGATCTGAACATCATTTTTTTTGTTAATGTATTTTTCTGTCAACTTCAATACAGAGTCCACATTCATATATATTTGGAAAATAGAACATAACTGTGCGAGGGAAAAGACAGCCAATGTCTTGATAGCTATACAAATAAAAAAAATGGAGAGAGATAAAACTTCTATTCATTTAAATTTTCTGCTATCTTTGAATGTGTTTGATAGTTTGGTGTCAGTAATATTTATAGGGTATCTTTCCTGTATAATGGAAAATAATCTCATTTTGTGATAATTCCTTTATTTTGAAATGTACATCAGGCTGTGTGTCCTGGTTAGACAGCATATGCAATTATGCTTAAAATACTGCGTTCCAATATGAAATATTTCTTTAATCCCTACAACTGTCAGTTTAACCATTTCCATGCTCATCAGTTTAATATGACTTTATGAAATGGAATGATCTGTGCTAAAGTAAAATTCTAAGATACAATATATGTCACCTCAATGCTGTAGCTGCTATAGAAAAAAAAAACTTTGATGACACCTTTTACTACTGCATCATATAATTTTGTCTAATAAATAGAAACATTTCACATAATCTTTGAGTTGGTATGCATCAAATTCTTGTATACACCTGCTTAGAAAAACATAAATATATAAGGCTCTAATTACTTCATATATTATAACAGAACAATACTCTCTTTTGTAGACCTTTCTTGCAATTGTAAGAAAGATAATTAATGAGAACTGAAAAAGTAAACTTGCTCCAATTTTTAGAGAATTTATAAATTTAACCACTGTTGTAACTCAAAGATAAATTAATATTATCACAATGAGATTCAATGCTAAAAAGTCAAAAATTAATTACTGGCAGAATTAGTCAGCTGTGTTATTCCTGGCTAAGTGAAGTACAACCTTATTATATTTAATTTTTTATATATATTGTAAATATTGCAATAATCTTTTGTTTGCTAAAAAATAATAAAGATCACATTAGTGATTGGTTTCCAAATACTAAAGCATCACACTCAAAAGTAAAACATTCTTTGCTGGCAAACAGTATCATATCAGATGTGGAAAGCATAGTTTGTTACGACTGTATATGCCTGCACTTTGCTTCGGCCAAAGGAAATACACAGGTCCACACATATATAGTGACACAGAAAGAGATCAAGTAGAAAAACCCATAAGCAGCACTGTTACTGAAAAGGTGGAAAACTACAAAAGAGTTTTGCAAATGCAGATGGTGCATATTTTCTTTGCTATGTTTTGTAAATAACAAGGAACAGACTATACCGAGCAGTGGCAGCAAGTCTGAATCATTTTAGCTGACTTCTCAACAGCTATTTTTATATGGTAATTACATTCTGCTTCTGCTGCTAAAAAGATTTCATTTAATCAATTCTCAAGTACATTCTTTAGGACATCTGTGCTCCCACTGCAGGGGTGGAATCTCCACAGTCTTATAATCTGTGTGCTTCATGCAAACATTATGCCCACCGCCTGGTAGGAATGGGATAGTTAAGGGGATTGTGGGGTTTTGTAATGGCATCGATGTGTTCAATATTTGCATTGTCTATTCACAACTTAATGATAAACTTGCACCTTACAATCAAAAACATAACATATAAAAATATAAAATCAGTTATATCTGTAAGTCCTGGACAGGATAATAGTCTTTGCTATTCTAATAAATATTATTTAGACCGCTGCCTTTAAAAGTTTTAGTATTAACACTGATTATGGTTTTTATTTTTCCATAACAAAGGAGGTGGCTGTGGGAGAGTGCGCACTTGTAATACTGAAGAGAAATTAAAAGTACACTAATTTGATATTTATGTATTTTTTCTGCCTACTGCTTTCACACAAGAAATTATGTAATTTGGTAGTTTCCCCTTTAGAAGTTTGATACCCACTGGTCAAAATTTTTTAAATACTCAACTCCTTAAAGTAGTGACCGGTTTTCTTTTTTACGCAACCTTTTATGTCCTTTTATGTGACAGGATGGTTGCAATCTTTGCATTGGATTATTTAATATTCTACAGGTTCAGCATTCTGGTTTATGTCTTTCTAATGCATTTCAAAATTTTCCACAATTTCCAAATGGAAACTAAAATACTATGCAGTTAGGGGGGAAAACGTTTAAAAATCCTGTTATATATTCTTCAGCCAATTGTGCAAAGTCTGTCTCTAAGATGACATGAAGCAAGTCACTTAACCAGACAGAGACAATCTGTTGCACTGTCAGGGATGCGTTTAGTCTGGAATTGGACAATTTTTGGTTACCATTTGAAATGCTGGGACCCGCTAGAGTGAGTCTCGAATTGTGTCCCTTTTTTTCTGAGGTACAGCAATTAAAGAGTTGGTATATATAAGTCCAGGGGGTGTTTGGGGGTGCAGGGAGGGCCTGCTTCTCCTACAAAAAGAAGTTTTCAGGAGAAGAGCAATTTTTGAGATTTGCTCTTCGGCTTTTTGGTCTTTTTTTCACTTTTTTTTGGCACTTGGCATTTCGAGTGCCAACATTTCAAAATGAGCCTATTTTTTTTTCCTGAGATTTACTTTCATGATCTTGTTGTCAGCATCTGAATGGCAGCAAGACTGAACAATTTCACCTGTCTTATGAGCAACTATTTTTTTTACCTGGTAATAACATTCTGCAGTAGTTAAAAATAAATAATGGTTTAGTGAATTTAATAGCTGCATCAGTGGGCTATTTTTATAAATAATATACATACATTTAGACTTCCTGTAGTTGAGGTCCATGGAATATATGCAAATGACCCCTTATTAACATCACGTGTTTCACCTACATGGCTTCTGAATGAAAATAACGTTTTAATTTTTAAGTCTTTATGGGTACATTCAGACCAATAAACCCAAATTACACTAGCTGTGGACATGCATGTTTCTGACTTGTTCATCATTTCATCAGCAAAGCATAAGAAGATTGTTTGGTTAAACTTTAGAAACACAGAGCTTTAAACCCATCTGATGCCCATAAACATTAAGGTGCCTGCAAATATTATTTACATATTTATATATATATATATATATATATATATATATATATATATATATATATAAAAAGATGGGTTCACTACATAATCTCGAACTTTTGAAATACCAAATTTCAAAAGCTCGAGACTTTGTAGCTGAAACCCTAGAATACCGAAAGAACAGAAGCGCGAAATTTAAAATCCTGATGTTCGGAGATAATGGATTAGTGCTTCTGGTGTTGCAATTCAGGTAAGTATGTGTGTGTTTGTGAGGGGATTTAGTGTGTGTAAGTGTATGTTGTGACTGTGATGTGTGTGTGTGTGTGTGTGTGTGAGGGACTGTAACGTGTGGGTGTGAGTTTGCCTTGTGTGTCTGTTTGTGAGATTTCGGAATTAGAATATTTAAGTAGGGAGGGTGTGGGGGATGCATCCCCCCACATGGGGGTGCAGGGGGCTAGTTATCTTTAGTGTAGTGTGATATGTTTGATTGTGGGGGGAAGCTGTGTGTATGTGTATGTGTATGCTGTATGCCTGCTAGATGTTCGGGATTTTAAATTTCGAGCTTGTGTAGTTTCGATATTTAGGGGTTTCAGGTTTATAGTCTCGAGCTTTTGAAACTCGGTATTTCAAAAGTTTGAGATTATGTAGTGAATCCATAAAGATATATATTTAGATAGACAGAAATATATATGTATACTCATAAATTTGACACTTTCATCTGTCATTTATGTACTTAACTAGGTAAGGGTAGTGTTCCTTTAGGGACCATTTTCATCAAAACATGACTCACAAAAGCAATGGCAAATGCAATATATACTTGATAGTTTATAGTTCCTAATCAACAGTCAACCTTTACAAGTGAGTGGAGAATATAGTACTGATAGGAAACCCATACAAATATGGGGAGTATATATACGCTGCATGGAGACAGTAAATGGAAATTAATATATAAGACTGTTCCATGGAAATCGTGAGGCAGATGCCTTAACCAATGAACATACTATTACTGCTATGACTTAAGTTTTCTATATTGATATTTAACAGACACTTTTCATGAAATAAGTTTCATAAAAATATATGTGTGCTATGATTCATGATATTATGCAAAAATACATAAACTGTTCTTTAAAAGTGCAATAAAATGCAACTTCTTCTGGATCTCAAAAATGACAGGTTTTGTAGCTCTAACATCTTGTGAAGAAATTACTGAATTTTTAGGATTGGATAAAATATTAAAATTCCACCACTAATAGCCATCCTTTATCAGATTAAGTATTGACTACTGACTTTGAAAGTCTGTGATAACTTTGGCTATCAACATCAGCACAGCACATTTATGACATAATGTAAGAAATGCAATCAGTACCTATAAGTATACCAAGACATTTGATTTTGTAAATTGAGAGTAAATATATGTTTATTTTCAATGCAAAATGTCTCTTCTGATCCAAATGCGGAAAGTAGAAATGTTTACATTTATTAATTGGTCAGACATGGTTATATAGTAAATTCTTACAAAACTGACATGCTTTTGAGGTTGTGTTTGACAAAATAGTGTAATGGGCTAATTTTAACTTCTTCAGTATTTCTACTATAAAAGTTCAAAATGCTAATCATAATGTCCCTCTATTAAAATAAACTATGCCAATGGTCATACATTCCATACACTTTGCTTTCAAGAAAACATGAGCACAAACTCATAATGAGGATAAACAATGCATTCTGGTCTGAATCTTAAACATAAAGATGTCATTTCTATGAAAAAAATCTGTAAAAGCACTATTACTGCATACTTTCAAAAGTACTGCAGACTGCAAAACAATAAGGATGCATTCCTCTAAATGCATCTTTGCAACATGGGCAGCTGCCATTAATCTTATCTCAAGCACTTTCACATGCCCTAGCCCATAGAATCTCCAGATATCCCCTGTGGTGCATGTGGTCCTGTGCATTACTGCAGTATTTGTATGAAGCCACTTCATAAGTTCATAAGTTATAAGTTCCAGTAATAAAGCAATAAGCCATTTAACACACTGACTCCAAAACATTGGGCTCATAAACTCTGTTGCCCATCCATATGTCCAACTTGATCTTAAATATAGCTACACTCGTAGATTCACTACTTTTTCAAGTATATCATTCAAATTCTCTGAATAGTTTGAGTAATGAACTTTGATTTGAATGCAGACTTATTTAAGAGTAATTTTTAATTGAGGTTTGAGTATTCATGAGTAATAGCATTGCAACATAATTCTAAATTAAATTTTTGTTGCTTGTTTTATCTCATCTTACATGCACTAAAAGTAGGAATCGCTTTCTCCTGTAATACCTATTGAGCAGAGTGTATGGAAGCAGTCACTGGTACCTTTTCTTATAACTCAGTTTTTTCACAAAAGAAACACAATTAGTAAATCTCATCTGGAATTGTTCTAATTTGTTAAGTTGAGTCTTACTGTAGGAATAAAATAAGTTGTATTTTAGTAGTGGCCTAATTTAGGTTTTATGTAGCTGCTGTCATTGCTCTGACATCACAAAGTGTGATTTTTTAACATACATCCAATCTGTCTCAAGGTTTTCTGTGACAAAGGGAGATACTGCCAGCCCAGCTATCTGGAATTTTGTAAATAGTTATATGTCATTTGTGAATATCAACACAATCTATATAAGATGCTTGTGTTACAAATGTATTAGAACTGTATGTCATGTGTATATCAAACTGCTGGTGCAGAAGTGTGTGTTGAAAAGATTTTTGCAAAGTGTTTGCAATGTATCCACAATATACCCTACTGGAAAAGAACAGAAATGTACATGCATTATTGTAACTCTTTAGATGTATGTATTTTAACAGTGGAAACTGGGATACAGGAGGTTAGCCTTAGTCTAGTAAATTTTAGAAAAATAGCTGAAATTAAATTACTTTATAGACTAGGCTAGAGACACAGAGTTTGTGCTGACAGACTTTCTGTATTGTCTCGGAAGTGTTTTATTGTTTTATGACTTTCAGCATTTGCCAAAATCTGAGGAAATGCACTTACCTATGCATTTTTACAGGTAGATGTTGAATGCTACCAGCTGCTATCAATGGTTGTTTTGGGACTGGGCACCAGAATTTAGATGACAAGAAATTATGCCATCTTGCAAGCTATCCCAGCAATAATATCTGAGATATTAATTTGAGAACTCTCTGAGAGATGCACATCATTCTGCATTCTG
Organism: Protopterus annectens; assembly: GCF_019279795.1. Lineage (NCBI taxonomy): Eukaryota > Metazoa > Chordata > Ceratodontiformes > Protopteridae > Protopterus > Protopterus annectens. The sequence goes on along the minus strand of NC_056748.1, from coordinate 758,493,238 downwards.
TCTTTGACCGAACGACAACAACTAGAGAAGATCATTTCACCACATGTGTCTTACTCTGTAAGTAAATTTCTAGGGAATAATAACTCTCTTAGATATAGTCAGGAATATAGCAAAGCTTAGTTTAGATATTTTTCTTCATTTATGTGAGACTGTCCTACAATGTTGTTTTAAATATTTCCTGTGATTTTGAACTCTGATGTCACTGTAAATATATATTTAGTATTGTCTTGTTCTTTTATTATTCATTATTAAATATATGTAAAATTTTCATTGTGGCCGATCTGTCTAGAGAAATTTAAGTACTGAGAGTACTTGCATATTTATTTGGTGACAATGCAGACCACTGCTAATAGCTTACTCTTGGTCATACTACCATTTGTATTAATAGTAACATTACATAGTAAGATTGGATACCCTTTGTTAAGGGCCTTAAAGTAGCTGATAAGGAGCTGGCTGGTGGCAGTGCTTGCTACCTTATAGTATGGTGTGTGTGTGTGTGTGTGTGTGTGTGTGTGTGTGTGTGTGTGTGTGTGTGTGTGTGTGTGTGTGTGTGTGTGTAAATCAAACCTCAAAGAGTGTGTGTGTCAGCCACCTGGGCAGGGACACGAAGCACTGGTTGGACAGAGAGGGTGCTGAAGGTCTTGGCTTGGCCACTCAGCTGAAATCTCAACTCTATAGTTGTGCCAGTGGGGAGACTTACTGAGGATCTGGAGAAAGAGGGAGAACCCAAACACAGACTGCCTGTGGTCTCTGTGTGCTCTTAAGGAAAATTGCACTTGATGCAGAGAGCTACATCTGGTAATACTGTGTGTGTACCTTTTCATCCTCTCAGTGTACATCGCTCACTGGTGCCAGTGGTGATGATTGAGGCTCCTTGATTACTGGTTTAGTGGTGGGGAGTCACGTTTATTGGCTGGCAGTGGTGATATCACCATATCACTTACTGGGATTCAATGATGTGGATACTGAACTCCTGTAGCCTGTAAACAGTGGTCACTAAAAAAGGTGTTTGTACTTTCAAGTAGCTACACAGTGAATATTTAGAGTTACATATCACACTAGTTTTATTTAATTTTTTGTTAGCTTAGTTCATCAGGGAGAGCAAGCATGGATGTCAGCAGATGAGTATGACAAGCTGACAAGGAGCCAGTTGTCTGAGATGTGCCAAGCCAAAGACAGTAGCGGCTGGTGACTTCAAATCAAAGGGGGGAGGCTGCAGGAGACAACTGAATAGGTGTGGCCAATGAGAAGGGGCATGGCCAACTAAAAAGGGCTTGAGCTATGCTAAAAAACAGAAATACTGGGACCTTAATTAAATATGCTGCCCTTGGTGCCAAACCATCATTATGAGAGTCCAATCAAGACAAAATGAAGTGTAGAAGAAAAAAATATTTTAATGCATTGGCTACATGACAGCTTACTTAATATCTGGATGGAAACAAAAAGGTTATGAGGCATGAAAAAATTACTTTTTAAATAAATTACTGGAATGCCAGTCAAAATCAAGTATAAAAAAAACCAAGCAGCACTCAACCCAAACCACTTCTCCTTGCACTGCAGTTCTAATTATAATTTATATTCAGTTTTATAAAAGTACCAAGTAACATGCTGAAAGTAGCTATCTCTGTGATATCCCCACTTGCAAAAATGTTTCTTATCCAAAAAGACCTGCTGCCTAACAACAACTATTTACTTGTTTCATGGGGAAAACTTGAAATCAAAGCTAAAAATGAACAGCAAACAAGAAACAAGCTCAAGATAAATTGCTTAAAGATTACTGCACAAGTTACAGACCACACATGATAGATTGGCATTTTGTTTAATTTATGTGTAAAGCCTGCAAAGATGACTGCAAGTCTCCAACAAATGTAATGAGGTTCTGAAAATACTGCAATTTTGTCCTTTATTACAAATACTCTCATATGCATTTCAATACCCAAGGCTTATACGCTATCTAGTTATGTAAATATTATCTGCATGCAACAACAAAAAAGGCTTTCAATGTTGGTAATTCTTTAACAGTATGCTTATTAAAGCTTATTTGCATCTTACAATCTCAGACAAGCTTACCTGATGGTCATTAAAGCATTGCTAGTTAAATACAGACCAACAGGTACTGCAACAACATGCATTTTCTTAATAAGAAGAAGCATAAATCAACAGTATAAAATTATGACAGAAAACCTGAACATTCTGCAAAATCAAGAACAGATGAAAAGCCACTGCAGTACTCGTAAATACCTTGGATGGGGGGATACTCTACACACTTGCACTGCATAACTGCTCCTTGCCTTACTTAGACACATCCAGAGTCACTACATGGAGGAGTGGGGTACAACAGGTATGTCACAATTTGAAATGTCTCTGGCTGATGGTGATGGCTCTGACACATTTGTCATACCTCTCAACCTCAGAGCACGAAATCTGGACAAAACCATAAATAGAAGTGGAACAAAGGCCCAAAAATAAGAACAATTTTAAATACTGCTCTTATAAACTTAGAAAGATAATAGAATAGAAGGTATTGCATTAGTATGAAATTTCTGAAGGGTATGAAATCTGAAACTCAAATGTCTGTCATTATTTTCTAATTTCAGTCTTTAAGGATTTGCCACTAATTTGCCAGAACACCATAATTTTATGTAAAACGGACCAAAAATGTGATGCAAAAATATAAAATAGCCACACAATACAGCTGGGAACCTGTCAAAGAAGGGATACTTTTTAATATTAGTACTGTTAACTTGAGCAGCTGGCAAAATAAGAGAATCTACATGCATTTCTGAAATGAAAATAATCTATAACACTGATCATTACAATAACTTATTAATTGTAAACCCTCCATGGTTTCTTCCAAATTTGCCATTTTGCGGAGGGATTCTTAGGGGGAGAGCAACACTTTTTTTAAGCCAAAATTGGGGATAGTTGAAAGGTTTGGATATACTTAATTCTATAAAGCAATATATTTGCACTTACCTCTCAATCTCTTAACGCAAGAAATCTGGACAAGGTCAAATATATCAGGGGAACATACAAACAGAACTAAAAGTTGCTCTTGTATAAACTTAGACAGTTGACAGAATAACAGGTCTTGCTTTAGCATGCATTTTTCTGAAGGGTATGAAGTCTGAAACTCAGTATCTGCCATTATTTAGTGACTTCATTCCTAAATGATTTGCCTGAAAACCACAAATTTCATGAGGAACAAACCAAAAATAAGAAGCAAAAATCTATTAATTCTGCAAAAATCTGGACCGTTGAGATGTATAGTTCAGTCAGGGCTGTCTTTGAGTTTGGTTGAATGGGGCCACCCCCCTAAAGCCATTCCAATGTCCCGTTATTTGTCTATTTCACCCCATTTACCATAAACATTATAATGGGCATACTGCTTTACTTCTATGATAATTTGGATTTCATTTAAAAGTTTTATTTTACATTTTACAGCAGAAACACTAATAGACATCTGCTAAACAAAGCAATGCAGTCTCACAATGAAAACAGACTTGGCATTAAAACTTCTCTGCCCTTCAAACTCACATTCATTGAAACAGGATTGAAACCCACATTCAAAGAAAATATATCTGGCCAGTGGCAGATAAAGATTAACTTTGGGCTGCTTTCAAATCATAGGTCCCTTTCACAGGAAACATACATGTGTTCTTTGATGCACTTTCCTGATTGTATTAAATTATATTCCTTGCATAATACAGTACAGTTGTTAGGGGGTGTTTTAAATTTATTGTTTTGAAGATTTTTCCAGTAAACATTGAAACAAAATGCATGCACCAATAATGACAACATTTCCCAATTCAGAACATTTCCATCATAAAAGTCTACACAAACTTCTACAATCCACCAGTATCAGTAAATATGCAAAATCTCTACAGAAGTAAGTCATCTAAACAAGTCCACATTAAAGAGATCCGTAACTAATAAAGAGGTTGCTGCTAGCAAATAATGTTATATTTCATTGTTTCATCTATAAATAAAGTGCCTGTTGCCCATGAGGAATACATTGCCTATTTTACATTAAAAAATTATAAGCTAGTAATATTGCAATAGAGAATGGATGGCAAACTGATCATAGTTACTAGGTATCTCTGTCAAAGAGAACATTCTCAGGACTGCAGCATCCACCACCTTTAGAAGTACAACACAGTACAGTATCAGCAATGTGTCTACATACTGTGGGAGTAGAACCCACAGCATTCTGCATCAAAAGCAAGTACACTACCTGTTGTGCTATTAATGCAAGCAGACTCAACATAAGCAGCACTAAACTTATCTTCTCCTGTAGCTCTCAGTTCCTTGTAAAATCCACTTGACACTCAACTGTATCATTCTACTTTACAGCACAAGAATCCTGGAAAAAGCCAAAGCCCAAAAACCAGGGACAAATTACAAACATTGTTTGTATAATCTTGGAAAGTTGCTAGAATAAAATACTGTGTTACTACCATGCATTTCACTGCCATGTCTTGAACTCAGGACCATGTGCACTACAGTCAGAACAACATACCACTATGCCAAATCAACTGTTTCTTGAAACATGAGAAGACTGAAACTTAAATGGCTATAATTTAGTGAATTCAGTTCTCACCATAGCTCTCAACCTTTTGGCACAAAACATCTGGACAAAGCTAATAATGGGGGAATGCAACCCCCAAACATATTCAGTGAATTCAGTTCTCACCATAGCTCTCAACCTTAGCACAAAAAAACTGGACAAAGCCAATAATGGGAGAATACAGCCACAAAATAGGGACACATTTCAAATATTGATCTTATAAACTTAGAAAATTGCTAGAATAAAATATTTTATATTGCTATGTACTTTCTGAAGAATATGAAGTCTGAAATTCAAAGGCCCATCATTACTTAGTGAATTAAATCCAGAAAACCACAGCTTTTATGAGGAACAGAACAAAAATATGAGGCAAAAATCTGAGCAGCTTTCACAAGTGATAGTGGGTAGGAAATTCAGGCTCTTGCTACATGCACTCAAGGTACATGGTTTGAGTCTGAGTTATTCTCTAACCACTACTGTTGCCTAAGTCTCTCTAGCCACCAGGTATATTTATCTGGGGCATTTTACACCCACACACACTTATGAACAGGATTGTAAAACAGGTCCATGAACTGGCCCCACTTACCTGATTAACAAAGGAGAAATACATGCATATGTAAGCAGAAAAACTATTTTTCAATGTCTGGGGGGCATTATTTTTTAGTTTCATAGATAGATGTACAGCTTTGTGTATTTAGGTTTTGATTTCATTATCAGTTCATATAAAACTGCACTTATCATTCTCAGTCTGTTCAGACAAAGTGCAGTACAACTATCTTCCCCAAATAAAAACAAATGAAATCATCTAAATGTCATCTTTGTACCTATCACCAACTTCACAGTGAGAAATGACTTTCAAAAGTTAAGGAGCATAGCACTGCATCAGTAGACAGCTTACTTACAGCTTATTAGAATATGTTGGCCCCATATCCTGCTGTAACACCAGTTCTCACTAATAGAAGTCACTACAAATGCTGTGTACTATCACTGTGGAAGTAAATCAAACTTATACTGCTATTTAAAAGTGGAAAAAAAACAGTAAGGTCAAACACTATAGCCCATTTAGTATCTTTAGCAAATTACCAAAGGTATTAGAATACACTTACACCTAACTACCTACATAAATAACCACACCCAGCTAACTAAAAGTCATCATGGTTTCTGGTCCAGTCATGGTAGACAAACTGTTCTCATCAAATAGTAGACTCCATGGCTGCCAACACAGACAGACGACTACTAACATCTGCTATGTTTCTGGATTTCTTAAAGTCCTTTGATGCTTTATATCATTCCAAACTGCTAAAAAGATTACAGGGCATTGGTTGTAGTCCACCTATACTTGAATGTTCTAAGAGTTCTCCTATCAGCAAAATCCAAGCTGTCACATGTCAAAACACATTTTAAACGCCCTATATATTGGACATTGGAGGCACCAGGGCTCAGTACTGAGTCTATTGCTGTTTTCGCCAACCACATACAGAAACATACTAAGGGCACACAGCTGTTAAAATAGACCAGTAGCATTACCCATCTTCCCCTTGTAGTTCTGATGTCAGCTCACTACTAAGTGAACTTCCTGTGGGTTCAAGCAGCTTTAATATCTGACTTAAACAAAATCTGGTCAACCTAAGTGATAAAAAACCCTGATATTTGGGATCCAACCAAACCATAATTGTTGTGGCTTACTAACAAATTTGTCTTAGGGACATCTAGTCCAGATGAATTGGTGACTAGCTGGTACTGCCTTGGAACTGTTATTGACAGCAAACTAAATGCTCATGACCCCCACAGACTCTACTGAGCATTCTTCAGAGTTAAACAATACATAACATGAAGCTTATACTAGCACACATACTATTGCTATCTAAATTAATGTGGTATTATTGCAACTGAGAACTTAAGAGAAGGGTATCAAGCCAGCTTGAATACACATATAACAAACTAAAAATTCACATTAAATCAGCCACCCTTCTTTCATCACTGTCATGTTATAAAATGTTTTGGATGGCTTTACCTAGACTAATCCAAGATAAAACTCACTCATTTAACTTTACAAATAAATTACTGCAAAAAATATATATACATACATATATAAGGATACATCCCAGCCAGCATCATTGAGGATTCCTGCAAGTCCCAGCCATAATCCAATCCAAATGTTCCCGCTAACCAACTCCTGCAATGAAAACATTTATCCGAGAGCAGGCTGGATATCCAGCCTGCAAATGTTGCAGTCCGGTCCCCTTCCACTCTGTACAAACCAAAAGGAAAAGACAAACTGAGGAAAAACAAGAAAGGCAACGGACAAAGTACACTCCAATCAATACCAAAAGTAATGATACTGTAGTTTAATAAAGTAAAGTTAGCACTTTCATGCAGGTCAGTGCCTGCACTTCTTCAGACAAAAAAACACATTGACAAAGTCAGTTAAATACCTTCTCCCAACAAATAACCACACCTACCAGGAATCACATGAGCAATTAAACAATTAAATACAATCAAATACATTAACCCATGAGTAAACACAAAAAATGCTCTATTTAAAAACTAGTATGAGTGGTGAAGTATTAGCAGGAATTTCACTAAAACTAAACCTAAAATCTATTACATATGTATGTGTGTCCTAAAAAAAGTAATGGTTAAAAACATGCTATATCAAAGTAGTAAATATAGTGTTACACACATTTATATGAGTATATTTAAAAATGTGTAAGCCCTATGATAGGCCAATGGAAACACATACAAAGTTTATACATAAATAAATATACACACAAATAAGAAAAGGACTCATCTCATTAAACTCCTTAGTTTTAAAATGCAGGCAATGGAGCACACATCATTGATGTCCGAATATCTAAAGACATCACATCAAAGTTGCCATAAAAGCTCACACCTTTCCAGCCATAGTGGGATAGGGCCACCCATAATGGATCCATTAACCTGCCCTATAACCCTGAAATCAAATGAGTGATCTGGGTGGTTAGTTATGTGTTTTGCAAGTGCTTTCTCCACTTTTTTATTTTTGATGGCATAAATGTGTTCATACAGCCTGTTCCTAAGTCTTCTATCCATCTTACCAATATAGAAGACAGATCATAGTTTACACTTGGCTAAATAAACTATATTTCTGGAATTACAACGGAACCTTCCAGTAGATGAAAAATTGTATTCCTAACTGTAAAGGACCAATCAGTGTTTATAAACCTGCAAAAGGGGCAAGCTTCACACCAAAACATGCCCTTTACCCTTGAGTTAGATGCCTTTTTACTTTCTAATAAAGACTTCAAATTTTTCAAATTTTGTGGGAAGGCTATCCCTCACATTCACACCCACCTTGATTAAATCCCAGTTCTTAAATAAAATAAGTTTCAAAAGGCGGGCTTCATTACTAAAAGGGGTAATAAAGTATGAAGAAAAGTCAGTGTTGGTATCCATATGTGAACTGGTAGCTTGATCACCAATATCATTGGTCATCATCACCTGTTCCATACGGGAATCATTTAAAATTGCTTTGTAAAAACCAGTAGAGCTTTTAAAACTTACTTCATCAAATATATCATCAAGTAAAACCTGTGGGTAACCACACTTGAGGAACATATCCCTCAAGAGATGGCATTCAACTAAGAATTCCTTGAAATCAGAAAACATTCTAGCTGCTCGGACAAGTTGTCCTTTGACAACTGATTTTTTCTGATGTCCTGGATGGGAGCTGGAAAAGTGTAAGAAAGAGTTGGAGTAGGTTTCTTTTCTAAAAATAGCAGCTACATAACAATGTCTAGTATGGTCCTTGGTCAAACGTATATCTAGATAAGAAATACTCTCCCCTTGAAAATCACTGGTAAATCTAAGGAATTCCATTGTATTATTCACATAATCCAACAGCTGTGTAAAAACCATGTCGTTACCTTAAAAGATGCTAAAAATATCATCCAGGTACCGGATATAAAACTGAATATACTCGGAAAATGGATTATTATTCAACAAGTATTCCTTCTCCCAGAAAACCATCACAAGATTAGAAAAGCTGGCACCACATGGTGATCCCATAGCTTCCCCCTTTGTTTGCACATAATAATAATCTTTGAACAGAAAGAAATTGTTCATAAGAATTAGGTCTAGGAATTCCTGGACCAAGTATAATTCTTCGTTATCAATGCCTTTAGTGACCAGTAACTGACTGACCCAGTCTATGCCCAGGTCATGTGGAATCACTGTGTACAAATCTTTTACATCCACAGCTGCGAAATTACAATCCTCCATAAATACCATCTCATTCACATTAGCTAAAAAGGACCAAGAGTCTTTGCATACCTGGGGTTCATTCACCAAAAAGCACTGAAGTATGCTTTCGACAAACTTAGCCATAGGATAGGTAATGGAATTGCACCCATTGACTATCAGACACAAGGGGAGGGGGTCATATAAGTCTTTATGTATCTTGGGGATTTTGAAAATGACAGGAATCCGGGGTGCTGGTACAGTAAGAAAGTTAAAGATATCAAGGGAAATGCATGCTTCAATAAATAAGACATTTAGGAATCCCCTGATTTTTCTATATGCGCCATGCAGTTTATTCAGAGAGATAAGTTTATAATGAGCAGTGTCCAAAAGTAAAGACATTTGTTCTCTAGACATATTATTATCAAAAATGACAATGTCACCACCATTATCTGGTTGAGATATCATTGAATTACTGTTTATCAATTCAGACAGTAACATTCTCTCATCAATACTCACTCAGGTTGCTACCATCTGAGCCATTCCTCAACAGTCCCAAGTTCCTCAAGTCAAACTCACAAACATGCTCAAATGCCATTAAAGTAGGATGTAAAACTGGATTAAAAGTGCTATACACATGAAACTCATTACTGACTGACAATTATCATGCTGTAAGCCAAAAATTAGTTTCAAGTTAAGTTTCCTTGAAAATAACTTTAGATCTATAATGGTTTTAGCTAAGTCAATATTCCTGGAAGGTATAAAAGTTAAGCCCCTTGCCAACACATCGGCCAATTCAATACTAACAGGAAAGGTAGAACAGTTAAATACTTTAAAATCGTTGGTGCTGTTAAAAACAATATTTAAATTAACCTCCTGTTTAGTAACATCAGAAACAAGATTAATATTTGAAAGACTATCAAAGCGCCCATCAATAGAAGTGGATGGACTATCATGCAACAAATTATTAGCATCAGAAAAGGAATTAATGTCCAAAATGTCCATACACTCACCGGCAGGGTTGAGTGAGCTTACAGGCATCAACCTGCCTGTCGTTGATTTTGCTGGTTCTTCTTTCTGTTCTTTTGCCGTGCCAAGTTCCTCTGAGCATAATTGAAGTCCCTGTGAAAATCCTGATTGTTTTCAGGCCATTCAGGACAAACATAAGTCCCATTTTGGAACGAATTAGTATTATTGGCATCATTCCTATTATTTTGAAGTCTCTCACTACGGCGAGGACCTTATGTTGTTGATGGGTTGCTGACCTGCTCAACAGCAGTGTTGTAATGTGGAATATCATTACTTTCAGACATTACTGCATCAGGATTAGATACTTCATCAGGATTGGTAGCAAGAGGAAACCCTCCCCACTGATGAGAATCAGAGGGGCGTGGATATGCAGTCACATTATTGTAAATGGCTTCACCCCTACATATTTTTTTGATTTTAGCAGACCTGATTTTGACTAATATAGCATTTATGCTGGTAAACATGCACTCATAGTCATATTTATACCTAATAAAATCTCGATCGGATTTAATAGCAGCATCTAAAGAATTTATTTTATTCTGCAATGTTATTTTAAATATTTCCTGTGATTCTGAACTGTGATGTCACTGTAAATATATATTTAGTATTGCCTTGTTTTTTATTATTTATTATTAAATGTATTTAAACATTTCTTTGGGGCTGATCTGTCTAGAGATATTTATGTTCTGAGAGTACTTGCATATTTATCTGGTGACACTGTGGGCCACTCCTAATAGCCTTGCACTCGGTCAAACTACCATTTGTATTAAAAATAACATTACACAGTAAGATTGGACACCCTTTGTTAAGGGGCTTAAAGTAGCTGATAAGGAGCTGGCTGGTGGCAGTGATAACTACCTTATACTCTGGGCAAAAGGGGGCATAGCTAGTAAACCTGTGCCAACCTTTCCCAGGTGTGGGTATGTGTATAAATTAAACCTCAAATAGTGTGTGTGTGTGTGTGTGTGTGTGTGTGTGTGTGTGTGTGTGTCAGAAACCTGGGCAGGGACAAGAAGCACTGGTTGGACAGAGAGGGTGCAGGAGTTCTTGGCTTGACCACTCAGCTGAGAATTCAACTCTATAGCTGTGCCAGTGGGGAGTCAGCCCCAGACTGACTGTGGTCTCTGTGTGCTCTTAAAGGAAATTGCACTTGATGTAGAGCACTGCATCTGGTAATACTGAGTGTGTACTTTGTCATCCTCTCAGTGTACATACCCATGGGTGCCAGTGGGGAGTATTGAGGCTCCTTCATTACTGGTTCAGTGGTAAGGCATCACAGTTTTATTTTTAATAACATCTAAATGTTTATTGAAATATTTATTTTTAATAGTAATATCTAAATCAAAAATTTCTGTGACTTCTGATATTATTACAGCTTCAAAAAATAATGCATGCCTTATTACTGTTTTGCCAAATTACATGACATGACACATTATTATTAACAAGTAAACAATTTTCTTTACCTCATCTAGCCATGTTTTCTAGCTAACCATTAACATAAGAATAATCCTCAGTAGTGATAGTTATAAAACACATTTTGCAGTCATCTGCAAATTTGTTCATTCAACACTTTTTATCTCTGGGAAATGTAGGTATCACTTGGTTAAACAGAATTGGCCCCATCACTGATCCCTGTGGTACTTTTTCATTTGTTGACTTAATATACGAGTAAGTACCATTTTTCATAATCTGCTGATTTGTACTGCTAAACCAATTTTCAATGCAGTAACACGATGAGAAACGTCATCAAATAATTTACTAAGTTCCAGGAAAACCACTCCTACAGATAAACCCATGACAATAGCTAATGTTATCATAAACATCTGTCAGATTTGTCATAGTAGATATAACATTGCAAAAACATGCAGATTGAAATCAAAATAATTTCTTAAATTGCATGGTAAAGACAATAATTGCAGTAGGCACCTTTCAAAATATTTATCAAATAAATTCATCAAGCTTATTGACCTACAGTTCTGGAGCAGTGTCCTAATGCCCTTTTTAAAAATTGGGGTTGTAACTGATGTCTACCCAGAACTAGGTACAAAACAAAATTTGTAGTGTATTACTAAACATAACTATTTAAAAAGGGATCAAGGAAATTTTAACCATCGTCACTAGGATATTTAGAATCTCAACAGTTCCCATGGCAGTGTCCTTCCTTACTTTTTCAAGAGATTAACTCACCATCTCTTCAGAGATTGTAGGACACACATCTGTCAACAATTGTAAGCCTTAACAAATGAAATCACGAGTCACCATTATATTAACATAACTTGTAAATGACCAGTTGAAATCACTTGCTATAAGCAATATACTATCAGTTTGCATATTATCGATTCCCAGACTTGTTACAGTATGTTTTGTTTTGTCCGTTTATATATTTGTATTTTAACTTCTTATTGGTTTTGTTCTGAGCTAAGCTAAGTTACAATTTAGCTTTAGGTTTCTTCAACATAGTCCATAAAGTATTAGAAATATTTCTGCACTTTACTCCTTCATATAGACCATGTCCTAGTCAATGCTACTGTTTTCCTTTCGCTGTTATAGGCCTTAATGAGCTTGATGTCCCAACAAAATGGAAATTTACATTTACCTGTAGAAAAAGTGCTAAAATTATTTAACCTGTTTTTTTAACTGCAGTTAATAACACAGACTCTAGTATTATGTAGGCAGAGTCAGTTTCATTAGTGTTTAATCCATTTTAAACTGCTGATTTTGTTACTTAGTTCTCTGTAGTTGATCTTATCAAAGTTATACAAATAATGTCTTACAAAGGATAGTCTCTTACAACTTAAATATTAAACCCAACAGAGAGCTGACTGGATAGCCCCAGTGGTGGTCCCAATCTTACATTGTCAATTAATTCCTCATATTTAGTGAGAATAATATCTGAGATACTCTTCCCTCTAGTAGGTTCCTTACTGATATGAAACATTCCTTACTAGCATAACGAATTTATGAATTCATGCAGGATGCTACAGGGTAAATTCCCATTCGCTCAACCAACATATGGGTAATTTACATTTCCTAACAAAATAATCCTGGAGTACTGCAAGAATGGACATATATTGCCAACAAATTCTTCACGTATTTCTTTACCCATAGAGGATTTCCTGTAGCACCTTTAAAATGAAAAGACCTAGAAGTGAGATTACCATATAAATGTATTATTAAAGTTTGTAATACCCTGTCTATTGATTCAAGTTTGATTTCCAAAATTTAATGTACCAAAAAAACAGGATACCCTCAGCCAGCTCATTCTCTCTCTAAGACCCTCAAATGTATTATAACCAGGAAAAATATAGAAACTTGAATCCCAGTATTCAGTAAAACACAAGACTGAGAAACTTTCATACTTTTCATGGGTTCATACATGAATACCGGGTTAACTGTCCTGAAGAGCCATTTTAAGCCTAGCCGATAACCCGAGGTTAGAAACAAACCCTGTACCTTGTGTCTATAAGGTGAAAGCCTTAATCATTATGCCAAACCCCATACTGAGATATATCAAATGATTTATAAAAATCAATGTTTACCAAGATTATATATTCCCCATTCTGAAGGAGATATGGGCCTCGTCAAAACTGACTGCATGTATAAATCTGCAATCATACCACTGAATACATATCTGCTGAACTTACAAGATAAAATGTAGTGAAAGTTTTAAAACATGAGGAGAATAAGATTAAGATGACTTCCCTGTGTAGTTTAGGAGAAGCAAATCAGTGTCAAGCAGGAATGCTAATGAAACCAGAAGTAGATACAAATCAGGCAGCAAATGAATGTGCCAAAAAACAAAAGAAAGAAAATAAGGTGAAGGATCAGATGAGAAGGCAAGAAATGTGGAAAATACATAAATATAGCTGCAAGCATAGAAAACTCTGGTAACAATCTCATGTGATCAGGATCGAACACAGGAATGGTTAAGGACAGGAGAATTTAAACCAGAAGATGAAAGGTTAATATTGGTGTCCCAAGATAGTGGACTATGTACACATTGGTTTACAAAGTCAATTGAACATGTGGGGGAAAGAGACAAATGTAGGTTTTGTAAAACAGAATTGGAAACCGTTGCACATCTTGTTGCTGGTTGTGATATACTAATGGCAGAAGGACTGTATACTGAAAGGTATAATATAATGTGGCAAGACTGTTGCAGTGGGGATTGTGCAAACATTATAATATAGAAGTAGCTGGAAAAATGCAGGAAACTTGAGACACAAAGAATTACAGAAAACAATGAAGTTTAAATCACATGGGATTGCCTATTACCAACAGTTCAAAATAGATGAGAGAAAACCAGATACAGCAGTCCCTGAAAAGAAGACAAAAGTAGCATCGATCATTGATATTGCTACACCCAGAACTACAGTGTCTGAAACACAGAGAAAGACAAAATCATAAAATACCAGGATCTGCAGGCAGAAATGAGGGAAATGTGGAAGAAGAATGCCCAGACTCTGTCTTACAAAAAATAATTTACAATCATAGTTAGATATGTTAATGCTACATGTAACCAGACAAAGGGAAAAACGGCAGCAAACTATGTTTGATAAAAACAAACAAAAATAAAGCAAAGAAAATGAACAGCAGAAACGTTTGTTAATTTAACAAGTGTAAAAAAACAAAGCTTTCGGATTTCCTCTTCCTAAGTGTATAAAAACATGATTACAAAACCATTCCTTAAATATACATATCTGACACAGCCAACCAATCACAACAGAAAAATAATTTTTTTACACTTATTAAATTAACAAATGTTTCTGCTGTTCGTTTTCTTTACTTTAATGCTACATGTAACGCCATATGAATTGCAGGAGGCGTGAGTATTGGGCACATTGCGAGTGTTGTGAAGAACACTTCTGGCTAACTTCAAAGATTGAAATAATACTAATTTCATGAACTTTAATCATACTTTGACTTAGGAATGGGTTCCATTCCCATCATAGTATTAGAAAAGTACAGTTTTGTACCTACCATAAATGTAGATGTTCGAAGATCCACATTGCTGCAGTCCTTACACTTGGGTAGTCCGCTGTCCTCGGTCGGCCCGAATATCAAAGTATAAGGCTGACGTCGGTCAAGGCGCATTTGACTGACATCAGGACGTCAGGGTACAAATGCGCATGACCGACGTCATATCCTCAGTCTTTTCTTGCCCCAGATGTCAGAAGACCCTAAAAAGAAAGGTCCAAACCAAAAGACAGCAAACAAACAACCAACCATCCTAGCACTAAAAATATGTACAATATATACAATATATACAATATACCCCATATTGACAACCCAACCCACACAACCGCCTCTAACTACAGAGGGGAAGGAGGGAGGGTAAATTGGACTGCAGCAATGTGGATCTTCGAACATCTACATTTATGGTAGGTACAAAACTGTACTATGTTCTTCATCTCACATTGCTGCAGTCCTTACACTTGGGTAGAATCCCAAAGCAGAGGTAAGGGAGGATGGCCAAACTATAAGGAAGCAGGAGCTGCCAAAATGCCCTGCAAAACAGCAGTGGCAAAACCAGCCCTAGATTTAGAATAAAGTGGTAGGTGATAATGCCTAGAGAAAGTATGCACTGAACTCCAAGTAGCTGCCTCCAAAATATCCTTAGTTGCCACCCCTCAAAAAGCTGTCAAGTGGCAGTAGCCCTAGTGGAATGAGGCCTAATCCCAGCTGGAATCTCCTTGCCATGATGGGAATAACAGAAAGCAATGCAAAACCCAATCCACTTAGAAATAGTTTGTTTTGACACAGGCTTGCCCTGAGAACTCAAAGCAAAAGAAACAAATAACTGCTGAGACTGCCTGAACCCTTTAGTTCTGTCCAAATAATATCGCAACTGCCTGTGTACATCTAAAGTGTGCAAAATCTTTTCCCCTTGATTTTGGGGGTTTGCATAAAAAGTAGGCAAATGAATAGTTTGGTTTAAAGCCACACTAGAAACCACTTTAGGCATAAAGGAAGGATTAGTACGTAAAGATACCCTATCCTTATGAAAGATTAAGAAAGGCTCAACCGCCATAAGGGCCTGCAACTCAGAAACCCTTCTTGCAGAGGTAATGGCCAACAAAAAAGCAGTCTTCCATGATAAATATTTCAACTCGGTAGTAGCTGCAGGCTCAAAAGGTTGTAGAGTAAGTTTCTCCAACACAAAATTGAGATCCCAAGCAGGAGTAGGAGCTCTACGTGGGGGTCTTATATTCTTTGCCCCTCTAAGAAATTGCTTGAACAAAGGATGAGAAAACAATGGTGGGTCACAATCATAGTGAGCGAAATTGCTGCAGCATGAACCTTAATAGAAGAGAAGGACAAACCTTTGTCCAGTAACTCAGTAAGATATTGAAGAGCCACACTTAAATTAGGCTCAGAAACATCAAAATCCTTTGCTGCACTCCAAAATAAAAATCTCTTCCATTTATCTGCGTACACTTTCCTTGTACTAGGCCTTCTAGCTTCCAAAATAACATTCAAAACTTGTTGTGGAAGTTGAGACCCACTATGGTTCAAAACAGAATATGCCAGGCTGTTAGATGAAGAGAGTGAAGCTTGACATTGAGCAAATGACTGTCCTCCTGAGACAACAGGTGTGGAATCAAGGCAAAGGCCATGGAGGCTCCTGCACCAGGCTTCTCAGTAATGGGTACCAATGCTGTCGAGGCCAATCTGGAGCTATCAAAATCATCCTTGGCTTGTCCTGTCTGGCCTTTAGTAGTACCTTTGGGAGGAGAGGCAGAGGTGGAAAGGCATACACATGAAGATTGCTCCAATTGAAAGAAAGAGCATCCACTTTCCAAGCTGTGGGATGAAACCTTTTCGTGCAAAACTTTGGCAGCTGGTGGTTTAGTGGAGAAGCGAACAGATCTATGTCTGGAGTTCCCCATGACACTGTCAATTTCTGAAATACATAAGGATCCAATTTCCACTCGTGGGGATCCATAATTTATCTGCTCAACACATCTGCTAAGGAGTTCTGTGCTCCCGGCAGAAACCTTGCCTGAAGATTTAGCTGTAAACTGAGAGCCATCTCCCACAAAATCATTGCTTGCCTGCATAGAGGATAAGAATGTGTTCCCCCTTGCTTGTTGATGTACCACATGACAGTAGTGTTGTCTGTTAGAATCAACACCTGCCCTGGAAGAAGTAAATCCTTGAAAGCTATTAATGCAAACTGGACTGCTAACATCTCCTTCAGGTTGATATGTAGATGTTGTAGTCTGGCAGGCCACTTGTCTTGTATCCACTTTCCATTCAGATGAGCTCCCCAAGCTTTGTCTGAGGCATCTGTCGTTAGAATCTGACTCGCCTCTGGCCGGGTCACAGAGAGTCCCTTGTTTAGGTGACATTCCTGAGCCCACCACAACAATTCCTTTTGAATGCAAGGTATTATTTGAATGACAGTGTCCAGATCCTGGCAGTGCTGTGTCCATACATTTTTGAGATACCATTGTAACTTCCTCATATGCAGTTTGGCATTGGGAAGCACCAGAATACAAGATGCCATGAACCCCAAGGCTTGAAGGACTGTCCTTGCAGTCAGCCTGGACTGATGAGACAATTGATGAAAGTAAAGGGAAAGATTATTTTGTTTGTCCGGGGTCAAAAAGGCCATCTGGGATGCTGTATTCAGTCTTACACCCAGAAAGCACATGTCCTGAGAGGGTACTAGACTGGACTTTATTTCGTTCACAGAATACCCCAGGCATCTTAGCACTGCTATCACATATTCCAAATGATGAAGAAGCTCGTCCCTTCCTTGAGCCAGAATCAGACAATCGTCCAAATAAGGATAGATCTGTATTCCTTTTAGCCTGAGGAAAGCTATCACTGGAGCCAGAACTTTCGTGAACACTCTGGGCGCAGTAGATAAGCCAAAGGGCAATGCAGAGAACTGATAATGAGAAGTCCCAGCCCGAAAACGCAGATACTTCCTGCAACTCAGTCTGATAGGAACATGAAGGTAAGCCTCCCTGAGATCCAAAGTTACCATCCAATGATCTTTGCCCAGCAGAGGTAAAAGCTGTTGTAACGTCAACATTTTGAACTTGGGAATGTCCAGATAAGTGTTGAGGGTAGATAAATCCAAAATTGGTCTCCACGTGTTCCCTTTCTTTGGTACTAGGAACAGGCGAGAATAAAATCCTAGGCCCACTTCTGGCATAGGGACCGGCTGTATGGCCCCTATTTGAAGTAACAGAGAAATTTGTTTGTGAGCCTCTATTCTTTGCTGAGGAGGAACGTCTGGCATGCCTTTGAAAGGAGGCAAGGTATGGAAATAAAACCTGTAACCGTGGTGTATGATATCCAATACCCATCTGTCTTGGGTAATTAAACTCCAATTTTCCTTGAAGAGTGCCAACCTTCCTCCCAAAGGTGCTGCCAGACGAGAAGTCTCTGGCAGCTGAAAAGGTAAGTCATTGGGTCTGTTTACGAAAGGACTGACCCCTGCCCTCACCGAAGACTGTGCAGGTGAACTCCCTGTTCTAGGCCTGAAAGAGCCCTGAGCTCTGCCCCTACCACGTCTAGACCTACCCCTAGACTGGGAATCATAAGAAGGATACGTCCATCCCTTGGTAGGCCAATTTCTACTAAACTTCGGAGGCTGAACCTGCAAAAAATCTTTAACAGTCTGCATAGACTTAGCCTTGTCTTCCATTTTCTTTAAGACTGCCTCAACAGGAGAACCAAACAACACATCAGATTGTAAAGGAGCATCTAAAATCCTTGTTTTAACATGGTCAGATAAATTCTGATCCCTCAGCCAGGCATGCCTGCGAAGAACTGACCCAGTGGCAGCCACCCTAGACGAGGCCTGTACAGCATCAAAACCACATTGCAAAGAATGCTTACCCACCTGTTCAGAAACATGTACTAAATCTTGTAACTCTTTACACTCAATACCTTCCGCCAGAGCATCTACCTTAGACTTCAATTGTGAAAGGAGATAGTTTTGGTATTTCAACATGTGAAACTGGCAATTCAAAGCCCTCATAGCTAGGGTGGAGGAAGTATAAACTTTCTTTCCCCATCTATCCAAAGCCCTGGCCTCTTTATCTGGAGGAACCGGATTTTTGACAACAGAAGCTTTAACACCTTTAGGCCCATGACTAACAGTTTCTGGGTCTGCCCTAGGACTCTTAAAAAGATACTTATGAGCTTCAGGCACCCTGTAATACCTATCCGGTTTAACAGGAGCAGGAGGCAAAGAATCAGGATTAAGAGAAGCCTCTGCAAAAACATCTTCCACCACATCCAGAACAGGAGGTATAGCCAAAGGCCTATGCTGGGGTAAAACAAAATTCCCTAAGCCTTTTCCTGGAATCAGAGAAGTCCTGACCTTCCCACTTAAAATGCTCCCTCATGGAATGAAGAGTCTCTGAAAAAAGAAAAATCCTCCGGAGGAGAAGCAGAAGGAGTAGAATCATCCACATCAGAATCAGAATAAGGAGAATACTCCTGCAAGTCTTCAGCCAAGACTCTGAAACATCCAAGCCTGCTCAAAACTCCCTAGCTCAGGTTCCACCCTAGGTCTTTTATCAGGAGGGGGCAAAGAACCTCTAATCAAAGTAATCAAATCTTCTGCCATTTTAAGCATATGCTTCTTGGGCACAGTTCCTGAAGAACTAGGGGTGACACCAACTGAAGCTAAACCTGGCCTGCCTCTGGGGGAAGCCTTGGAAACAGAAGGAGAGGGCCTAACCACCCTAGGAAGGGAGGGGAGTACAGTAACCTGAGAAGCCCCTTCAGAGTGACCTGCCTCCTGAGAGGCCACATCTTGCAATAACAAAGTCTCTCCCTGGGACTCCAAAGAAACCTCCGGCGGAACCACCGGCTCCACCGACACCTCTAAAGAACCGGCGTCCGCACGGACGGTTCTTCTAGCCTAGGCTTCACTGCTTTGTCCTTGCGCTTCTTCGAAGAAGCGGCCGGAGCATCCGACGGCATTTTATAATTGCACCGCTTCCCGAAGACTAACCTGGCACAATCTAACCTTCTCTTTATAGTGCGCTTATTGAATCTAGCACAAGAGCGACACCCAACAACGCGTGCTCAGGCCCTAAACAAGGAATACACAAAGTATGATTATCTCTATGCGGTATCTGTTTCCCACAAGAAATACAGTTATTCACTTTTTCTGACATCCGGTAAACCACTGAGGCAAGAAAAACTAAAATATTCCCCAACGGGTACTTAGCCAACTTTGACTCGGTCTGAAACTCCGATTGAAAATTTCAGAACGCCAACCGGCACTTGCAACGCTGCTTCTGCATCGGACCATGCGGCAAAAAAGACTGAGGATATGACGTAGGTCATGCGCATTTGTACCCTGACGTCCTGATGTCAGTCAAATGCGCCTTGACCGACGCCAGCCTTATACTTTGATATTCGGGCCGACCGAGGACAGCAGACTACCCAAGTGTAAGGACTGCAGCAATGTGAGATGAAGAACATCCAAAAAGACTTGAAAGAAGAAATAAAAAAAAAAAAAAAAAATATATATATATATATATATATATATATATATATATATATATATATATATATGGGTCTATATTAGAACATCGAAGTTTTAAAACATCGAATATTCTAATATCGACAACAAAACAGCAAATGCTGAAAATAGCAAAGCTGCAGAACACTGAATTTTTTCCTAGGGAAAGAATTCGGTTGGCCGTTTCTGTTGCTTCACTATTTTCAGCACTGTGGTGAAAAGTTACGGGTCAGGTTCAGGTAAGTGTGTGATTGTGCGGATGTTAGGGTTAGGGTGCGGGTTAGGTGAATTAGGGTTAGGGCGTGGGTGAGGTGAGTGTGCGATAGTGACAGACTTTAGGGTTAGCGCAGGGTAGGTGAGTTAGGGTTAGTGTGCGGGTCAGGTAAGTGTACGATTGTGACGGACCATAGGGTTAGCGTTTGGGTTAAAGTAAGTGGATAGATAGTAGTGCATGTACAGTTTAATGTAGATTTACATGTATGATTTTAAGTGTATGTGTGTGGATTGCTGTATTTTTTGGTGTGCTTGTGTTGTGTGTGTGTTTCCCAGGGAAAAAAATTTGCTGTTATTTTGAGATTCCAAGGGCGAGCTTTTGATGTTTGATGTTTTGGAATTTCAATAATATGATATAGACCCTATATATATATATATATATATATATATATATATATATATATATATATATATATTTATATTATTAGACTTATTACCCAGACTTCTAGCATTGCAGAAGTATTCATACAAATCTGGATCAGATAACTTTTGGCCATAAACCAATTGGGGGGGGGGGGGGGTCTTTTAAAAAATGCAAGCAAATGACTTTTAATTAACTTAAAAACAGTAGCCACCTCATGACGATTTAAATAGGAACAGTCAGAAATGAATTAATTTATTTCCACTGGCAATATGACAATAAGTTAAAAGATAGATATTGGAAGTGTAACATAAAGTTCTCAACCAGTTATTAAACATGAACACCTTCATGTATACATACTCATTACAACCAGAAGAAAGACATTTCTCAGTAAGGGTGACTCACAAGTTGTTTCCAACACTTCAATTATTTCCAAGATATTTTTTCATATGATTCAGGGGCATATGTCTTAAATCATTAACAACACAGAGTGATATATAATGGATGTATCCATTGCTGTTTACTAGTCTCCTGATTATTGAGGCATGGTCAGAGTTTTAAACCAACCAATGAAGAAACTGTTTTTTTCCTTAAATAAATCAGTAATTTGCCTTCTTACAGGTTTAAAATTAGTGTCAGTCAGCACCAATATCTCATTAGCACATCTTTAATTTAGAGGGGCAGACTTGATTATTAACAACATTGGAACTCAAACTTCCTCCAGCAAGTACTACATTTAGACTATGTTTTTCTACAGTTGGCTTAGTCTCCTCATCCACCTTAGTAAGGTCAATTTCTATAGTTAAAATATTATCCAAACTAAAATTACAAGCCCTTTTGTCTCTGTGTGGACTTTTATTCAGAGGTATGTACAGGTCACTTCTAAGACTAATCTTCTTCTTCTTTCGGCTTTTTCCCGGTTAGGGGTCACCACAGTGGATCACCTGTTAGCTCATGATTGGCAGTAGAGTTTTACAGTGTCGAGTTGCCAGCTCGGCTCCCAACCTTCCATGGAAGTCACACACACGCACGCACTCACTCACACCTAGGGCCAATTTAGAGAGTTCAATCCACCAACAGAGTGTCTTTGGGATCTGGAGGGAAACTGGGGCACCCAGCGGAAACCCATGCGACCACAGGGAGGACATGCAGACTCCACACAGCAGGTACCTCAGCCAAGGATCAGACCGGAGAACCTCTTGTTGTGAGGCGACAACACTAACCGCTATACCACCATGGCTGCCCTCATTTCTAAGACTAATATGACTTATTATTTTAATTTATTACTAGATTAATAAATTCCCAAAATATACCCCAAAGAGAGATACGATTGTCTCGAAGTGCCCAGAGTTAATAACAGTGTTCTCATTGATCTCACCAATGTATGAGGCCTCATTCATATTTGTTGAGGCTTTTGGGTTTGAAACTGAACTTCCACTACATAATCTATTATTCACTGTCTCCACTGACCCTTTAACCTAGTAAAATACCTTTTCATTAAGAATAAATTGTAAACTTTAATTCTAGTAAACCTGTTTGGCAGAGACCACTACAATCAATAAGTATTAAAACTAAAAATGACTTGCTGCAATAAACATATCTAGTTATTGTATATCTGCTATATACAGTAGTAATAAATGATAAATTAAGATAAATAATAATGTATTTTGAAATTTATGAAATCTAGTAGGTAGTCTTGGAAAAGTAACAAACATTAATCTCTCACAATCACACAATCATGGAAAGCATCTACAAGTAAATGTGAGACATAAAACATCTCCTTGCCTTGCATCTACTCAGTACAGACATGTTTAAATCACTGAATGACTATTCTGTTTGGCTATGGAGCCATCAATCAGTGCTACTGCCAGGAAGCAACAGAATCTACCATACAAAAGACTTAATAAAATGTCATATTCTTATAAGGAAGGGGTCGCAAAATAAATAAATAAACAGAGTTCTTGCAGTTCCAGTCTCAGAATGAGCTCATGGATAACGTACTCTACCAATGGAACAGACAGTGAATTTCTAAAGTCTGGATAAACTTACCATTTGACAAGGAAAATATATTTTGGAAAGGATCAAAAATAGCAGCAATTTTATACTCAATATGCACACTGAAAGAATTACTTTACATTTTGGATGAACATATTGAACATTAACGGTGCCTTCAGTGCCTTGAATCAGTGTTTCACGAAGTAAACAAAGCCACAAATTAAGGATTCAATAGTCTCAAACAGAAACATCAACATGCCATAATTAGAATTGCAATAATTTCATATTAAACATTTAAACACATCATGTTTATGATATAGTCTCAACAATATAGACAGGAAACATTTTTCAAAAGGGGTAAATCAGGCAATTTTTATAAACTAAGAGGGAATTCTTTTTTACAGTGAAACTATATTTCTGAATGGAAATGATAGTTGATTTCTGTCACGTCTGTAATGTGATCCAACGATAAAGGGTCTATATTATGATGATGACAGGGCTATTCATCAAATGCCCTTACATCAACACATATCCACCGAAATACCAAAACTTCAAAAAGCCACAAAAGTGATTTTTTTCCCAGAAAACAAAATACTGGGCCAACAATAAATAAAACAAACCGACAAACACAATGAAGTGAGGGGCTTCACCCCACATACTCCCCGATGTGGGCAGCTGTGCACACCCCACCCCCCTACTTAAATATACCAACTCCAAGATCGCACTACAGTGGAGGAAAGGGCAAATTCCTGACAACGGCCAAGAGATTTTTTTCCCCTAGGAAAAAATTCACATATGTAGCTGTTCGGAGTTTTGGTATTTTGGTGGATATGTGTCAATGGAAGGGCATTCAATGAACAGCCCTTTCAAAAAAGGTAATATAGACTCAAAGAAATAGCTGCTATGAAATGAAAACCAATAAAACTGAAATTCCCAAAGATATGAAGCTGTATTTAACAAATGCAATGTAGGTTCAATGGTTTGGAGATTTTTATTAGATTTTGACCCAAATTTTGACAATCCTGGAATAGGTCTTTAATAAAAAGGAAGCCATTCTTCAGTGAAGGCAAAATTTTAGACTTGCTAAGGAATTCACTTTCAGTACTTATGACAAACTTCTACATACAAGTTTACCATATTTTAAGCAGATTTTCATTATTGTTAATTACCATCATTAATTTTGGGTTACACATTGAGAATACTTACTTTATGGCCTCATTCATGAAGAACGGCACTTTCATTGTGCAATTCCAGCCTGAAAAATTATTTGATATACATTATGTGAAATCAGTACTCAGCTCAAAAACTTCATGATGAATTTAGTTTTTTTTTTTCCTTAAGCAACTGTACTGTGTACATTCTCAAATATAGCAGGTAAATCAGAAAAAACTAATAAGAATAGACTTGGAAGTAAAGAAACAAAATCTTTTTCTGTTCATAGACTTTCTTCAGCAAACAAGTTACCCATCATTTTCACATTACATGACTGCCTTCAGTAATCCTTAATAAACATTTCCCATGTCTGTTTTTTTTTTTACTCTCTAAGAATGCTTAACCTTCTCAAACTAATTTATTTACAACTGTGATTTAAATAATGAAAATGTATATATAACAACAATAAAAGCTACACCATTCAGGCCTTTGTTTCTCTAAAATATTCATATCCATAAATGTAAATAAAACTATTATTCTCTTACGGCGGTAGCATTGTTACCTCACAGCAAGAGGTTCTCCCATTCGATTTTCGGCTTGGCTTGGGAGTGCCTTCTGTGTGGAGTCTGCATGTCCTCCCCACGGTTGGGTAGCGTTTGAAAGACATGCGTGCGTAAATGGGCATGCCTTCATTGAAGGTTGGGCGTCGAGCTGGCACCTCGGCATTTTGTAAAAAATCTACTGCCAATCATTAGCAGACCGGAGTTCCGCTGTGGCAACCCCTTACCGGGAAAAAGCCGAAAGACAAACAACATTCTCTTAAAATAATATGATCAAATATTTTGGAATTGAAGAATCACAACACTGTGCTCCATTTATTAGCAAACTTAATTTAAAGCTTTTTTTTTAAAGGTGGCATGAAAAAAATAATTATATTTTGATTAGTAAATGTGTGAGTCATTATACCTTCTTTAATGTACCGATCAAAGTGATTTGGTGAACAATGCAGGGATTCCTGTTTGTATCTCATATCAAGGTTTCAAAAGAATAAACCCACAAAAAGTATGTTGCGTCTTTTGGATGTTTAATAATAGAGGTCTCTGATACTTATGAGTGCCTTCAGTGTCCCCTGCAACAAATGATCCTTCACTAAGTATCCTTGCACCATACATCTAAGATAAGGTCTGGCAAAAGGAGTCTACTAATATGGAACTACTCTAACATGTGACTGCAACAGTTAGTAATATTGCATCCACATAAAGCATATGAAATTATCGCAGTGTAGACAGGATATATAAGCTGAAAACACTATCCATAAGCAACTGAGGGACCAATGCCAGCATATAAGTTTATTTAAGAACATTTTACTAAAAGGAGATAAGGCTAAGGGGAAAGAAACAGCAGCAGGAAGGGTGGTTGCCAGAGCTGTACCAGGAGCATAAAAACAGTTTTTGCAAACAATATAAACAACTTAAAATGGGTTTTGAGTTTCTGTAAAAAGTTCTTCCTACGAGTGCTTTAATAACCATTAAGTACTGACTCTAAGGATTAAAAAAATGTTTGCAATACAAATTTGGTCACTTGTTTCTCTAAATGCCCTACATAATGAAATATTTTGTTTTGTTAACAACTATTTTGCAAACAATGTCTAAAGAGCTATAGCTCCTTGTTTTGGTTGATTTTACAGCAAACAAAATAACCTTTCAACAGGTCTTAGTCACAAGACAGTAACCTGAGAAACACAGGTATTGCGAACAGCAGCATGGATATTTGATCTTCTTTTAACTGTGGTAAATGGTACAAATTTTCTTTTAAATGAATATATATATTTTTTACATTACAATACCATTTTAGCATTTGCATAAAAGGAGAACCTGAACTGATAACTGAAATCTTGGTAAAACTTACAAAGCTGGTATTCATTATAAAATTCAATACATTGCTCAATAAAACTGACCATTAACAAAACATGTACTAAGACATTTCTCAAATTTATTTGGATGCACATAGAACAGATTATTAGTATTTTCCTACTGTGCCAATGCATGCAAGCTGATATATTGATTATACTTGAGAATTATCTGAACATTACTGAATACAAAAAGGTGTCTAAATATCATTCAGAAATGCACAAATTCATTTTAGAATTGGAAAGTGTTCCCACTTAAATTTTGGTTTGCTTGGCACTGGAAACATTTCTTGCCACCTCCTTTTCTGCTTGCAACTGTTTGCCCTGATTAAGATATCTCACATAAAAAAATACGTTTGTTGGACAGCTAGACTAGAGCAATTTCTCCTGTTCTGAGAAATTTGATATTGTGTTGCAGTTCTTTGATATGAAAACACAGTGAACGAGTGGAGAAGCTGTGGCTATACAAGGACTGGATTACTATGAGGATTTACAGGCAGAAGGCAAATGGAACTTATAGGACTTTTTACTGTTGTTTTCAGTTTATATTATTAAATGCAACCATTCTAGTTCTGAACTGTGATATTGGCTCCCTAAAATTAAAGGAAGTATAATTACTAATGAACATAGTCTGATCTGCTGCGTACATCAAAGAGAAATAAGTATATAGAGACTGCATTTTGTGTGGCTGTTGGTCCGATGTGCCTTCATTTTATGAACTGTTGAAAACAGGGGTGAGGGATGAGATCACATTCCAGCTCTTAGCTATTATTTTAGTCTACCATTTTCTTTCTATTGGATCAAGCTGATGTATTATCACTCTTCTTCTGTCTATAGCATGCCTAAAGAAGAAACTCAACTCCCTACAAGTCTCTTCACCCTAGAGAATGCTGATGTCTGTGCAGTCATTGAGACATTATTTAAAGCCATAGAGACCACACCAGCAGGACAAGGCTATAATGTCTTCCATACATTTAGATCAGCTACTACACAGACAGGGGCTAAATGTGGAGCTGTCGCAATTTACATAAAAAATAAATGTACCTCAAGGATGGTCAAACAGGATGATGTACTTGAGATTCTCCATATTCAAATCACCACAGTGAAAATGTCACACACCTTCCTTGCAAGCTATAGGTTCCCGTATATGACTGAGGAAACATATAATATGTATGTAACCTTATTTGAAACATTTACTATTTAATCCAATGCAACATTCATGGACAACCTTCATTACCCCACTATTAACTTGGAATCATAAATACCACCAAACATGTGGTTACAGAGATTCCTGGATTTTGTAATCACAAATTCCCTGGATCAGATTGTCACTATACTGACCAAGGACACAGACGCACTGGATCTGGTCCTCACTAATATGGGAGAATGCTGCATACCCCCCTAGTGTAATGTCTTCTCTGGTAAGGTCAGACCACAAAATGGTCTCTTTTGAAATAAAATAAAAGCAAGAACCCCAGCTAACCCTGGAATGTTCAGGAATTACTCTAAGGCTAACTTCCTACTATTAAGTGACAGTCTGGCAAAATTTCAAGCTCCTGCAAACTCTGAAAACACTGCTGTCTTTCCCAGAATTGTTCACAGAAACCCTATACAAGCATGTTAATAGCTACATAGAGGCAGCTGTACCCACCAGGAAGGAGTACAGAACTAACTCAAAAAACAAGTCACCCTGGTGGAATCGCAACACCAATAGGCTGTATAACAACAGAAGGAAGAAAGTCATGGCAAGGATTAGGAGGTGTAGCATCAAAGCACTCTCATAAAATAAACAAACAACTCAGAGGACAAATAAGGTCTACCAAAGCCAATGTTTAGATAAATTTGGCATTCTACACCAAGGGCAATGACAAATCATTCTTTAGCTATGTCAGCAACCTCAAAGGCCATACAGAATTGTCTTCAGAGCTCATTGTTAATGGAGCCACCCATACTGAGCCAGAAGATACAGCAAAACTACTGGCAGTTAAATTTAGCTATACCTTTACCCTTCTCTCCCTCTCACCTTCTCCTCAGGAAATACCATCAAATATAACTCCCCCCTACTATCACCAGAGAACAGGTCCTCAATTCTCTCACTAAGGCCAAGAACATTGCATCAATGGGCCTAGATAATATCCCAGAAGGCCTTCTAAATAGCATGAAGCATGCCCAATCAAGAAATCTGGAATTGCAATTTAACTGTAGCCTTCAAAAAGACTGCGCCTCACGAATAGAAAACAGCACCAGTCATCCCTCTGCACAAAGTTGGGCCATCTACAGAGCCATAAGTCTCACTAGTCTCACATTCAAAGCTAATGAAAGGGAAATGATCGATAATGACATACGAAACCTTCACATACTGGACCCAACCCAATTTGGACTTGCCAAGGGCAGATCATGCCTAATCAACCTGGTGGACTTCTTTGAGAAGGTCACCAAAGCAATAGATGAGGGTAAGATGGTACGCACTGCCTTCCTTGACCTGGTCAAGGCATTTGACATAATTCCTCATTTGGGCATTGTTGATAAACTCAAGAGGTTAGTGTAAACCCTCATGTTATCTGATGGATATTCACCTGTCTCACAGACAGGACCCAGGAAGTTACAATGTGGGGGTCCTCCTCCACAGAGGGGCCAGTCACAACTGGAGTCTCTCAAGGATCAGTCCTGCTGTCCTCCTTTTTGGCATTTACTTCTCTGAAGTCATGTCCAGTGTCAAGGACCTCTGGCTAACCAATTTGCAGAAGACTGTGAATTCATAAAATCCTCCACCAGCACTGATGTTCTCCAGGAAGGGCTGACACAGAGAAATAAAGTGGGTCAGAGCAATGGACTAAAACTAAATGCCAAGAAATGCATAATATTCTTCAGGAAACCATCCACCTTAGGTGACTATCACATTGACAATACTCCCCTAAGAGTCAACCCAGTAGTCAGAAACTTGGGGACACATACACATAGTAGACTGTCATGTGTTTACAGTAGTGAGGAAATCATTCTGTGTTGTGCAACTTATGAACAATGGCATGGCATCTAGTTCCAAGGGGGTCATTATTCCACTGTATTCAGCATTCATCAGACCATTCATTGAGTACAATGCTCCCTTTGGTCTGTAGCTAATGAGGCACATACAACAATTTGAATGTTTCCTGTAACTAAGATACAGGGGTTGGAGTTCAAGCAACTTACTAACCACCTGATATCCCTAACAAGGGCATTTCACTCTCACACAGACACCTCAACCTCTTAGTGGAATAAATCAGGAAAAAGAGTAAAATAAACAGGGACTGATTATAAATATTGCTCTCGTGAACTTAGAAAATTGCTAGAATAACAGGATTTGTGTTAGTATGCATTTTTCTAAAGGATATGAAATCTGAAACTCAAATGTCTGTCATTATTTAGTAACTTCAGTCCTTTTTATGAGGAACAGTTTAAAAATAAGGGGCAAAAATCTGGACAGTTGACAGACATGCTACATACCTACCTCTTACCCATATACACACCCAGATGGACATCCACACCCACACCCACCTACTTCCCTCCCTCTTACACACACGCACTCACCTACCCATAGCACTAAACCAATCAGGGACAAATCCCAACAGAATCAAGGCCAAATCCAAAAATAACAAGGTACAATCAGGGACACTTTTCATATATTAGTATTATTAACTTGAGACATTGAAAAAATAACAGAACATGGGTGAATATACATTTTCTAAAGTAAAGAAGTCTGTAACTAATTATTGTCATTATTTAAGTGTAATCCATCACCTTTTCTCCAGAAGTCGCTACTTTTAGGTGGGATTAAGCTAAAATTTCAGTCAAAAAAAGGATGTCTCCTATAAATCAGGGACTGTTGAGAGGTATGCACCTCCCTCCCTCTTACACACACACACACACACACACACACACACACACACACACACACACACACACACACACACACACACACATGCACATCTACCTCTTTTTTATACATACACATCTACCACTGTTTTACACAGACACACACACACACACACACACACACACACACACACACACACACACACACACACACACACACACACACACACACACACACACACACACACACACACACACACACACACACACACACACACACACACACACACACACACACACACACACACACACACACACACTCACACACCTACCTATGTATCACTTTAACACACATGGCTACCTCTCACTTGTCCATTCGTGGTCCACATTTCAAATGTCTTCTGGCATTCAAATTCCAACCATGTGGAAGGTGAAGATGTAAACAACAGGTCGCAAAAATGCAGAAAATAAAAACAAGTTGCACACACCTCTCATGTCTGTGTGACTGGACACAAAGAGCATGAAGGGCATTCTTCTTAAAGATGAATGTCCTTAAAAATTTTTTTTTTTTTAAATTAAAAAAAAAAAAAAATCTCCTGGCCAGCGCCCCCTCTCCCAGCCAGTGGGCCTCTAGGTAATTGCCTTGGTCACCTAGTGCTAGATCTGGCTCTGGTCACAAGGGCCAACTCCCAAACATTTTCAGTGAGAATTTTGTCTTTGTACAATAGCCTGGGGTCACTACATCTGACCCAGATACTGCTGAAGCTCAACCACAAGGACCAGCTCCCAAATATTTTCATTGAGAATTTTGCCTTTGTACATTGTAAGCAAATCTAACCTTGATGAACCTTGCTGTGTGTTAACTTCATCTAGTCTAATATGTGCTTGGCTACCTGCCTCTGCTGGAAATTAGTTTTTAACACCTCCTACAGAGATATTTACCCTTGCACTCTAAGGATCACTTACTACGTTGGTCACTGTCCTTTCTCTTGACCACTGGATTACACTGTATATGCCAGTTACTTAGTCTTCCTGGCTGACAGGTTTTTGCAATAAGAAAATGAAAGAAAGCCTGTTCTACTTGGTAATCTCTGCTAATTGCTTAGTATTAGCTATAAACTGATTACTCTCTATTATAATTTGACCTGAGGGTGGAATCACAACCCTAAAGAATTCTGGACAGCTATTAAAAAATCATGCCTCTTGGCCATAAATTCAACCCTAACACCTCTCCCAGTGACTCATCACTCAATACCACAATATAATTCAACTCTTATTTCATAGATAGTATAGCATTTCTAACAAAGGATCTCTCAAAATCTAATCCTAACCATAACAAGCATTCATGTATCACCACATCCACTTTCACATTCAAACCTGATCCCCCATCAAATATAAAACTACTGTGAAAGAAACTCAAACTATGCTCTACTTCAGCTGATGACCTTCCATGTGAGTACCTTAAAAGAGCAGCCAAAAGCATTGCCTACCCTTACTCAATCCTTATAAATAGGTCAATCCAGGAATCCCATGCTCCCTCTCTGTGGAAAAAGTCACACATTATCCCCCTGCACAAAGGAGAAAATTCAACAGACATTACTAACTTTAGAACAATAGCAATCTTATCTCTCACTCTCTTGCAGGAAGAACTCATGGCCACTCACAACATGGTTTCCATCCTTCATATAGTACTAGCACTGCACTTCTAACCTATATAGATACTGTTGATAAAGCTAGAGATAATAGCAAACTAGTCTCTTCCTTATTTTTAGACTTGTCTAAGGCCTTTGACACAGTTTATCACAGCAAACGTCCATTTCAAATGTCATCATTAGGTCTCTCTCAGCCTACTCTTCTATGGTTCAGTAAAATGGCACACCACCATCTCTCTACGCCTCCCAGTCTCCGCCGCTGTACAACAAGGCTCTATCCTTGGTCTTGTCCTCTTTAAAATTCTCATTAATGCCCTCCACACATCCACAAACAGCCCTCCCTAATATAGTACGCAAATGACTCAGCACTCATTTGCATATCTGATAACATTGCACATCTTCATAAAATTACTCATGAAGCTTTAACAGCAACTGAAACATAGCTTTGTAACTCACAACTCATGTTCAACCCTACAAAAAAAAAAAAAAAAAACTACTTTTTCCCCAAATCTCTCTCCCATGAAAAAACTACATTTAAAGTTCTCTCTTTTTTAAATATATCCATTGAAATCACTTCTCATAGCAAATCATTAGGGATGATAGCAGTAGATAATCTTAAATTCAACTTGCATATACAAAATTGTATAAGAAAACTCACCAAACATTAGGCATGCTTTATAGAGCCAAAAACTTTCTCAGTGATGCAACTAAAGCTACACTTCCCACTACTTATCTCGTCCCCACAATGCTTTATGGTGCTCCCATCCTTACTAATCTTCAGGCATCACAAAAATCAAAACTTGAACAATGCTATAACAATATTTCTAAATTTGCAGCAAATACGCCTTTCAGAACCCATTGCTTATAGCATCAATGCCTACATTGGTTAAAACCGTTTAATATAATTTTGTCAAAAGACAGAATATATTTGAGTTGTTTCATCCACTCAAATGGCTGAAAATGTGAATACCGTTTTTACCATATATCAAATACGGTAAAAAGGACTTTTGACATCTGAATCGGTTTGAATTTTGCTTTAAAATCACCACTGAAATCAACAGTGATTTTGCAAGAACCACTGCAGGCTGTGCTTCACTGTTTTTACAAGTCGACCTTGTGATTACATGATTTTGAAGTCCGCTTAAATGTCGTTCAACAAAATGACAAAATGATAGTAAACCGTTAGAACTATTCCATCAACTAACATATGCACAGCTTCTTACCATATGTAAAATTATCCAGAATTCATCTACTTGTCCAGCACTAAATAACATTCTACACAACCATGTTTCTAGTCAGTCATTACAATCCAATGACCAAAAACTCCTGCCTGTTCACAAACCTATCAAATGTGCTGGGCATTTTCTGTACTTGTACCATGTTGCTAAGGCCTGGAACTCCTTATTTCTATCCATCAGGTCAATACTCTCCCTCCCATCCTTCAAAACCATTCGGAAAGACTTCCTAGCCAAAAGCTGACCCTGTTCTTGCTCAACATCAGGATAAAGTATATCCCTAAATGTGGACAGGTACCTATTCATACTGTACATCTCCTTACTCTCCATTCTTCACTCACTTCCTCACGTCTCTCTAAATACACCACAAGCCAATTTTCTCTAACTTTGTATTGTAATTCCTGTTTGTATTATACTAACTTTGTTTACCTTTAGTTTCTTTATAAACTGGCTAAAATTTCTCTGACTATTAAACCTTTGTTTTATAACTTGCATCTGGTGGCACAGTGGTACAGCAGATAGCATTGTCACCTGACAGCAAGAGGTCCCCCTACTGGATTCTTGGCTGGGGTGCCTTCTGTTTAGAGTATGCACGTCCTCCTTGTGTTTGTCTGAGTTTCCTCCAGGTGCTCCAGTTTCCTCCCACATTCCAAAGGCATGCAGAAGGTGGACTGGACAGTCTAAACTGGTCATAGGTGTGAGTGAAAGTTTGTGGTGTGGAAAAACTACCATGGCAGGTCTAGCCACCTGGCAGTATAAACCCTGGCTCTAGCTGACTGTCACCACTGAAGTGACAAACGGACCCCATATGCAAAAATAAGAAAAAGGGGTTGAGGATAGATGGATGGCTATAACTTGCATCTATTGTTAACCAACATTTTCATATTATGTCTAATTTAGTATAATTATTTAAGCTGTATTTGTCTTTTTTGTAATATTTTTTAAAGAATGTAAAACACATTATTCTTAAAATGTTTTGTAATACTGTGAAGCTTTTCTCCCTAGGCCTCTGCTGAAAATGGGTTCCTACCCAGTCAGACTTTCCCAGTAATCAAATGTGAATAAATAAAATACATAAATAAACAAAAGAATACAGGGCATAAGTAACATGTCCTATGCAGACCACCTGAAAGCCCTATCCCTGTATTCTGTCATCTACATGTTGTTGAGGGGAGATCTATGCCTGGCGTGGAATGCATAATCAGACCCAACCCTGATGGACCCCATGTATATATGCAAAATAAACAGCACCAGAATTACCTGCTCCGAAGACTTTAAACCTTGCATGTGATGTAAACAGAAACTGCTGGAGAGACTGGTATGTATCCCAGAGACTGTCCCCATTCATGTCAAGCAGAGTTACTTCCTAATCCAATTCAAGTGTAACTTGCACAACTGGATGAGGAACAAGAAATGTCACTGATGGACAAAGGCAGCCTGTAAATGTTTCATCTCCCATGATCCTCCTTGTAAATGTTTAATCTGCTAAGCCCCTGCTGACACTTATTAAGGGCACCAGAACTTGCAGAGATTTGGGGATGCATGGCTTGGCTTAAAAAGGCCCTTGTGGTCATTAGCCTAATGCACACCTATGAACCTACAGAATAAACATCAGCAGAGATTTTTAGAGGTAATATAACCAAATAAACTGTTTACAGAATAATACACCTCAGATACAAAACAAGAACTTGAAATTAATCCAGTCTCATGCAGAAAATGCAGCATAATTAAAGGAATAGAAGAGCTAAATAAAGAACCTTTACGGCATATACAGTGCAACACTGTTACAGCAGTACTAGACTAGTACATAAAGTATTTGAGCTGGCCTAATATTTTACTATAGGAGCACTTAAAGAATGGATTATTTTAGCCTCCAGTTAGCTGTGTCAATTAGAACTGATGCTCTGCACTCCATTTTATGCTAAGTATATAATGTTGGCAAAATGTCCACTTCAAAAAAATGCAGTAATGGTTTTGCTACAAGAGTAGGATGTGTAGCATTTCTGTTTCAGTGAAAGACGGGATTACCAATGAAAAGGTACAAGCTAGGTGTAAGCCAGTTCGAAGACACTTTTTCAGTGAAAGACAGGCTTACAAATGAAAAGGTACAAGTCAGTTTTTCAAGACACTTTTGAATAAAAACAAAGCTGGATGTCTAGGGCAACATTATAGGTATGTAGATTTTCAGAGTACTAATATATCCAGCATTTTTACTATATTTATTTTGCATCTTTTTTTCTTTTTTTTTATCATGTTCTATAATACTTTACTATAGGAGTTTCTATTCAATACAGCTATGATTTCTGTATATAAAGATAATAAGCATTTGGACAGTACAGTTGTACCAGTATTTTGAATTTCCATCATGCAATTATAATTTAAGTGGTTTCCATTAATTAAACAATAGACTAGCATTATCGTGATGATCTTGGTACTAAGAACAATTCTAATAATAGTAATAACCAGTAAAAAAGCAGACTATTTACAGAAATATGTAGCATAGTTATAAAGAAACTGCACTGAGCTAGGTGCATGCATACCTGTCAACTCTCTGACATGAAATTCCAAGTTCCCCCTTCATTGTATTATCGAAAATATGATTAATCGAACCATACTTCCGATAACTGACTTCCACGAAAGTGCATTATATCAAAAATGCACTTTCACGGAAAAATAAAAAAAAAAAAAAAAAAAAAGCACTACACACGATTATTCAGGGGACAAGGCCCCTGCACCCACCACGTGGGGGGTTGTGCCTCCCACACACACCTTACTTTAATATTCTCACTCTGAGATCATACTACAGTGGGGAAAAGTGAATATTCCCTTATCCCCACTGTACCATGATCTCAACAAGAGTTTGCTTAGTTGTACATCAACACTACACGTTGATGTACGACTAATGTTACATGCAAATTGCATGTTTTTTTTTTTGTTTTCCTTAGCGAAAGTGCATTTTCACTAAAATGCACTTTTGAAAAGTGGGTACACAAAAGTACGGTTTGATATAATAAATAATATATATATATATATATATATATATATATATATATATATATTTTTTTTTTACACTAACTGAATTGAGAGCTAACATAGTTTAACCTCTCATTACTTACACCACTAGAACATGGCTGCAGCTGCATCATCAGTGTGTGACTCTAGGCAAGGAGGACAGTAAGAGTGTGGTCCAACCATGACAGAAGAAGAGAATGCCTTCTGTTTACCCCTGTGTGCCAGCACTCATGTACTACACAGTGCACAATGATGAGAGGAAGACTTCTTTTTATTTTACATTTGTAACCATACATCCAGTGCCCCAGTTGTCATCTGTTCAATCCATCCCTACTCTGAAACAAGTGAGTCTTATTTAGAAACACTGAAATGACATTTCTCTAGGATGTTCAGGTGTATATAAGCAAATACTCCATATTAAAAAAAAAAAACTGCTAATAGTGCAATTTTGCAACATGTGACCATACACTAGAAATTTGTACAGTCAACAGTTGTTGCATGAATGACAGCAATCCAGAAGTCTAACTAAGGTGAAAATAATGGACAGTTGTAGATATATTTTACCTAAAGAAAGCTAGCTTAGCATTTGCTTTCCTTTGGCTACTGTATGACCAGGAATGACTGTTTTAGTTATGTCTGCATATCTAACTGCGCTCCCATTTTCATGTAAGACAAAGAATCTATTATGTGTCCCTGATCGGCATGGTTAAAAGCTTCCTTGCTGAGTAATTAAAATAACTATGCCCTTGTCCATAAATACTATATGCTACTAATATGTACTTAAATTAAATGTTTCCTTCTTACGAGTAACAGAGCATAATTACCAATCTGGAATGATGGTGAGAAATAATATCGAATACCAATAACCTTAGAATACTTCTTCATTCAACTAAAAAACACCAATTTTGATTGCATTAATTTCAAAATTAATTATTTAAGCTTGGAGCAGCTCTGTATTTTGAAACTATGCTGTGAAGGCATCCATAAAAACCTACCTATAAAAATAAAGGCAGCGTACCATAAGCTCTGTGTGCTTGGGCATGTTTGACCCTACCACTGCCTACATTTAATTACTTCAGTATAACCATCCATCCTGCCTTTGAAAGCTCTCTTGCTTTGTCAGTGTGGATTTTCTCCAGGTACTCTGATTTCATCTCACCATCCAAAAACATGCCAGTTGAGTAGCTTCTGTAAATTCTCAATACATGGTGCATTTATTGCTGCCCTTGTGGTGTGGGTCATGGCTGAAAATAGTCAAGAAGGACCATTTTACTTACTTGGTTGTATATTAAATAAAAAAAAAATAAAACAACAGCATGTCCTTTATCTCTGTCTTTATAGCAGACACAGGTTACATCCCACAAATGGAAGCCAATATTCTCTACTGTTTGTTATATTTATTTCACTGCTATAACACAGTAAATATTAAGCATTCAAGTAAATGAAGTGAACACAAACACTTAAACTTCAGAAACTCAGTTAAAGAATATGAAGCATAATTTTAGTGATTTCTTTTTGCAGTTTCACTATTGTATTTTTTTACATTGCTTGGTGTATGTTTGGTATTGCTGTTAATTATCAAACATACTGATAAAAACAAAATGAATGGCAAACTTATCAAACAATGAATTAGCAGTTCATTTCAATTCCAGGTACATACTGACTGAATTCTAGTTATTTATGAGAATGTAATACCTTTTTTCATCTGAAATAACATGCGCATTTTCAAAATGAAAAGTCTGATATGTGCTAACCCACCATCTGTGTCGTATAGATGGATAAAGCCATGAGTATAACTCAGACAACCTGAGATCAAAGGTTTCTAATACCATGATGGGAATGGATGCCATTCCTAAGTCAAAGTGTAATTAAAGTTCATGAAATTAGTATTGTTTCAATCTTTAAAGTCAGCCAAAAGTGCTCTTCACAGCGCCTGCAATGTACCCAGTAATGACTCCTCTTGTAATTAATATGGGCTTACATGTATTGGTAACATATCTAAATACGATTGTAGGTTCTTTTTTATAAGACCCATTGCTCCTACTACTATTGGAACTGTCGGGGTATCTTTCTTCCACATTGCTTTTGTTTCTGTCTGCAGATCCTGATATTTTATGACTTTGTGTCTCTCTGCATGCAAGAAACTGTAGTCACTGGGTGTGGCGATTTCAATGATCAATGCTACTTTTGTCTTCTTTTCATGGACCACTAAATCCAGTTTTCTAGCATCTATCTTTTGAAGTGCTGGTAATGGGTGATCCCATGTGATGTAAACCATCAGTTTCTATGATGCTTTGTGGCTCATGTTTCTAGTGTTTTTCAGCCACTTCAGTCCCATAATGTTTGCACAATCCCCAGTGCAACAGTATTGCCACATTATTATGTATTGCAGTATACAGTCCTTCTGCCACTAGTAAGTCATAACCAGCAACAAGGTAAGCAACTGTTTCCAATTCATTTTTAGAAAACCTACATTTTTCTGTTTCTCCCACATGTTCAATGGACTTTGTAAACCAGCGAGTACATAGCCCACTATCTTGGGCCACCAATATTAACCTTTAATTTCTTGGTTTGAATTTGCCTCTCCTTAACCATTTCTGTGTTTGTTCCTGATCAACATGAGGTTCTTCCATAAGTTTTCTATACTTGCAACTATATTTATGCATTTTCCACATTTCTTGCATTCTCATCTGGTCCTTCACCTTATATTCTTTCTTTTGTTTTTTTGGCACATTCAGTTGCTGCCTGACTTTTATCTACTTCTGGTTTGATTTCCATTCCTGCTTGCCGCCAATATGCTTCTGCTAGATTAAGCAGAGAAGTCATTTTAGATTTATTCTCCTCATGTTTCAAAACTTTCACTACATTTGGGTCTTGTGAGGTCTGCAGATATGTGTGGATTCCCACGACTGTAGATCTATGCATATAATCAATTTCAAGGAGGCCCATCCCTCCTTCGGAATAGGGAATATATAATCTTGGTATTTACTGATTTTTATAAATCATTTGGTGAGTATGAAGCATCCTTCTTGTTTGCCTATCTAATCTATCCAACACATTTTGGGGTCAGTCAGTCTCAAAATACTCCAAAACTGTAAGTTAGGACAGGAAGAGCAAACTGGTTTATAGCTTGGATTTTGTTCCAAGATGTTAATGCTGTTTTCAAGATTAATTTAAGTCTTCTAAAGTATTCCTTACTAAGTTTTATTTGCATTTGTTCATGTTTTATTGTTGATCCTTCATCAATTCCCAAATATTTATATACTCCCTCTTGCTCAATTTCTTTTATATCACATTCTTGTCCAAAACTGATGTTTTCCTGGTGCTACAGTTTTCCTGCTTTAAATGTTGCTTTTGCACATTTATCAAGACCAAATGACATTCTTATATCATCTGAAAAAGTTTTGACAACTTGCAGTTGTGCTTTCAGTTCCTCATCTGATGAGCTATACAGTTTTAAATCATTGACAAAGAGAAGATGAGAGGTCTTTACACGTCATTGTTTTCTAGGAGCCAGATTGTAGTCATGGCCTAAGCTGTTAAGTATACAGCTTAATGGGTTAAGGGCAAGGCAGAATAGCAGCAGTGGCAGACAGTCACCCTGGAAAATCCCCCTTTGAATTTTTATCCCTGGGATAATAATTTGTCCTTTATCATGGCTTAATTACAAAGTGGTTTGCCACTGATTTATGGTCACTGTAATGTAGTCGATCAGTGTGTGGGGTGTATCTTATACATTTTTAAGCACTCATTATCCATGCATGTGGGATACTATCAAATGCTTTTTTGTAGTCAATCCATGCCATACTTAGATTCTTCCCCTTTTTACAGTTCTCCACTATGACTTTATTTAACAACAAATGATCCTTTGTTCCATATGACTTTCTTTTATTGCCCTTTTGTTCTACTGCCATAACTGAGTTTTCTTCTAAATAAATATAAACTCTGTCAACATCAATTCCTGTGTATAGTTTATATGCCATTGGAAGGCAAGTTAATGGTCTATAGGTTTTAGGGTAGTTTGCAGGTTCACTCTTAAGAATGAGCATTGTTTTCCTGTTTTTAGCCTGGTTGGTGTCTGTTCAGGGTGTGCATATAAATAGTTCTTACTCATAGCTAAATCTTTGTGCAAAGATGTTAATACTTTTAACCAGAAGTTAGGTACTGCATGTGGAACTGGAGGCTTTTCCTAACTTTGTTTCAATCTCTCTGGCTATTACTTCATCCCATTTCATATCCTGTACCTTTAAACTTCATATTATTTCTTTTATTTTTTCTATCCATTTAGCATCTTTGTTATGTTCCACAGGATCTTCATAGATACTTCTCCAAAATGTATCCATTTCTTTGTTTTTTTGGTGGTCTTTCAATTACTTTTATCTTGTTTCCTAATTCTCTGTAAAACTTGTTTGGGTCATCAATAAATTGTTTATTTTGTATTTTTCCTTTATATTTATCTGTGTATCATCTAACTTTTTTTTGCCTGTGCTGAGATTTTTAGCTTGTTATTTGCAATAGTGCATGACAGATCCTGGTCTGTTCTAATACTGCACATTGATTTTTATTACTTCTATCTTTCTTAGTATTTTTGTTGATCTGTTCCCTCTTCTGTATTCTTCTAACAGTGATACTTCTTGTCTTAATTGCTTTATAGTTTTCTCTGTTCATAGGTTCATAGATTAGTACTAAGCTAACTGCTCTTGCGAGCCATTTTAAGCCTAGCCAATTATCTGTTGTGAGACTCAAACCCTGCACCTTGTGTTTGTAAGGCAAACACCTTAACCATTAGGCCACCCTCCCAACATTCAATACTTCCATGATGGTATTTGATTTCTCCCCTTCTTTTCCCTCACTACCCTGTGTTCTTGTGGTAGAATTTTATCAGTTATTAATTTAGCTGCACAGAAATATATCCTGTTTACTTCTGTTATATCGCATGGATTTCTATGGACAGTCAATTTCTGTATTCATTTGTTTTATTAAACTTCTAACATTTGGGGTTTTATTGACTTGCAGTCCACTTTTTTCATTGATCATAATATGTCTATCTATCTCTATTAAATCAAACAACTCTTCTCTTAGCTCATTTTCTTCTAATCTGAGGGCACATTTTTTTATTTTACATTTCCTGTGGGCATTCAATATAAAGTTCTATAGCATCTTCCTGTGGCACATTCTCTTCAATTTCATTCTGTGCCATCCATTGCTCTGTCATATGGGAATTCATTGGCCTATCACTTCTCAACATTGACTGTGTCAGAGTTTCCACAGTTTCCTGTTCCTTCCCTTGCTGTACAGCTTCAAGTGAATGTTTATACTGGTTTCTTGTGGAAGGCTCCAAAATATCTTTATGTGGCACCTGACCAATTGCTTCCTGTTCCACTGGTTTCCCCTTAATTTGGATATCCATTGTTCTATCCTGTTGTGATGCTTTCTGAATTAGATTTTCTACACTGACTTATTTAATTTCACAGGTACTCCATAACTTCAGTTTCTATTTCTTTAACTCCCCCATTACTGATCTCCTTTTTTACTTTGCC
This sequence comes from Protopterus annectens, assembly GCF_019279795.1. Taxonomy (NCBI): domain Eukaryota; kingdom Metazoa; phylum Chordata; order Ceratodontiformes; family Protopteridae; genus Protopterus; species Protopterus annectens. Next base: position 758,451,945 of record NC_056748.1, on the reverse strand, counting down.
TCTTTGTCTTCTTATTTTTTGTATTTAAAAGTTTTCCATATCCAGATTCCTTTAATTGTATTTCTCTTCAAATATCTTTGGTGCTGCTCTTTTTGTATAGGTTAGTTTTGCTTTCTCCTTTGCATAAATATTACACCATATTAAATCTCTTTTTCCTTCCCATGTCCATATTTCTGCTTCAGATGTCTCCTGATCTTCCTGCTTCTCCTTACTTTGTGGACTTGCTCCATCTTGCTGTGATGTAACCTGTGTCAGACCTTCTGTGTGTGTGTGTGTGTGTGTGTGTGTGTGTGTGTGTGTGTGTGTGTGTGTGTGTGTGTGTGTGTGTGTACACAAAGGAATGAAGGAGACCCTCATGGTGACATAAATGCTCACATCAACTGTCAGGTGTGGGATTAAAGACCAAAATAGAAAAGTCCCCCAGCCTGCATTCAATGGGAAGTGGGCTACTTTGAAAAGGAAAATGCCATATAGGTCCCAAAGCCTAGGGAGAGATAGGGTCCATCATGAAACATGGACTGTCTTGGTCTGGGCGTTGAAGCCAGAACATCACATCACTGGAATGAAGAAGTCCTTCCTCAACAGAAGACTGATTGTAGGTAGGGGCACAAGCTCCTCCAAGACTGCATAGATTATGGTTGCTTAACACTGGCTCTTGCTTAGTGGTGGTAGGGCCTCCTGCACTGAGAACAAATGGGGTCAAGGATCACTGAGGAGGGAAGCTGATGGCTGGCAGGTGCAGATGAATAAAGAGGAAATGGGTAAAGTGCCTTATGCATAGGTTATAAAACTGTGTAAGAAACTACTGAAAAATTGTCTGAAAGCAGATGAGATGGACACATTTAAGAAACAGAAATGCTACAGTAACAGTTCCAAAAATGGGTTAAAGTATTCTACATACTTTGATGGTCTTTACAGCCCAAATTCAGAATGTTCAAAACTGAAAAAGTATAAAACTATATTTGATGACTTTTTCTATTTTAATATTTTAATGATATGGTTAAAATACAAGCAACATAATTATATAAGGGATACAAAAAGAAAAAGAAAAAAAAAAATATATATATATATATATATATATATATATATATATATACACACACACACACACACATATATATATGTGTATATGTGTTTATATATATGAATATGTATATATATGGATATATACATATAATATATATATAGGTCCTTGTTAGAACAATGAATGTTCAGAACAGCAAATGAGGAAGCTTGAAATGGCACAGCTGGCCATTTTCTGCCCAGTAATACCCCCCCCCCCTTTCTGCTCCTCATTGATCAGGCTAATTTATTAATGTCTAGCTGAGGCTAAAGTTGGTACTCCTGGGTACAATACCCACTTCCAGCACTAGCACTAACACAGCTGGCCTTTGGCTGCCCAGTAACACCCCTGCTTTCTGCTCCTCATTGACCAGGCTCATTTATTAATGTCTAGCTGAGGCTACTGTTGGCACTCCTGGGTAAAATGCCTCTGCATTAGTTGAACACCAAGGTACATTTTTGTAAATAAGGACATGGGTGCATTATTCACTATAAGCTTCAGGGGTACATCCCTGTCAAGAGCACTGCCTTTTAGATGACATACAACAACTAAATCCATAATTTCCTATTCCCATGTGTGGGGTACAAACACTTCTTCTTTTGGCTTTTTCCCAGTTAGGGGTTGCCACAGCAGATCATCTGTCCGCTCATGATTGGCAGTGGAGTTTTACAGTGTTGAGTTGCCAGCCCGGCGCCCAACCTTCCACAGAAGGCACACACATGCACACAGTCACACCTAGGGCCAATTTAGAGTGTCCAATTCACCTACTGCATGTCTTTGGGATGTGGGAGGAAACCGGAGCACCCGGAGAAAACCCACAAGACCACAGGGTGGACATGCAGACTCTACACAGAAGGAACCCCAGCCGAGAATTGAACCGGAGAACCTCTTGCTGTGAGGCGGCAACGCTAACCTCTGCACCACTGTGGCCACCCTATGCCATGTAAATTCACAAATGACACCTTGCATTTCTGCTGCTAACTACAAATTTGTTTTGGCCAAACTTCAGAATACAATGAAGTATTCCTATTTCTCAGTGGTGTAGTACCCCCACCCACCCAATTCAACAAAATACATTAAAATGATTATCAGAGCTCTAGAGTCTTATTCCTCCTGATGAGAGAGAAAGCATTTCTGTATTATCATTAGTGGTCTAGAAAACAATGCACATTCATTAAAACATTTTCCTGTTCTCTACAGGCCTTATCAAAAGTGCTCCAATTTGCCCACTTGCAAGTTTCTGCAAGTTATTACATACATTTCCATGTCATTTCATAAACTGTATCTTAAAGTGGTATGGCCTACAATTCAAACTGAGGTTTACAAATGCTTTTAGATTAGAAACTACAAGAAAAAAAGTACTGAGGAAATGGTATCACTCAGTACTATCTCCATAAAGTTTGTTACATTTCAGTCCAGGTAAAAGAGACCATCATACCATGCGCATTAAAATCCTTGGTAAAACCTACCTCCAAGTTTTTGAATAAAAAAAAAATGGATTTCATTTGCATTTCCACATTTAATGTGTACCTGGTTTATATTACTAACACAGATAATATTCTTGAGTACCTAAGCTCCAATCAAAGTAATGCTACCATGTGGAGTTCAATTATTCTCAACAGGTTAATAACAATTACTGATGTTAAGTTTGAAATTCCATTCTCACTGTTTTTTACCACATTATGTACCTTTGACTCTAGCTTTTAACCCTTTGCAATCAGTATGTATACATACATATATTACTACATGGATTCCTGTTCAAAAAGTGAGGACCACAGCCAATATCCTCAGGACATCAAGCCTGACAATATAAATGTGTAAATATGTTAAACATTTCCTAAACCTGATGTTGTGGTAAGAGTATCTTACTCTAAGACACACTGATCTCAGAATTGCATACAAGTAAAAGGGGAGAAGGAAGGGTCAGTTCCTCACATTGCAGTGGATCTGAGGGCAGCCCCTCATGCAAAAACGCTCTAATAATATTACAGTTTATTTCAAGATTCCTAATATTTCTTTGGAAATTCCACTTTATTGCCACATTTGTGGGACATACAGTTACTGATTTTGCTCTTGTGATAGTGAGTTATAATATATAGATGTGTATATGAGTGCCTCATGAAACAGTGAACACTCAAGAGTGACTCTCTAAATACCAATCAGTTTAGAGCTCATATGAGAAAATTCTCAAAAAATGAATAATTACTACTTTCTAATTTTTTTTCAGGATTGAAAACCCCCCTGCAACCCCCCCCCCCACCTACTAATTATATATACTAACTCTGAGATCGCACAACAGTGAGTTAAGGGCAAATTCCCTTACCCTGCTGTACTGTGATCTCATTCAAAGAAGACAGCTGGCAAAAACTCCTTTAGGAAAAACATTAACTTTTTTTTACAGTTCACTCTTCCTAATTGTAACCATATATCTATATCTGTACAGATAGATAGATAGATAGATAGATAGATAGATAGATAGATAGATAGATAGATAGATAGATAGATGCATATTTTTTCTCCTTTTTTCACTTCTCTATTTATTTGAGATTTAGCTTTATAGGTTAGAGTTTATTGATAATATTATCAAGGTCCTTGGGGATCTAACATTCTACCTCAGTCATAAATTTCCCTTTACATTTTGCAACAAACCGCAGTACATCATCAGTTATTGAGGTACAGCCTTGGGCAGCAAAATGCTGAATTTTGCACAAAAGGAAAAAAAAAATACTTTATACAGTCATTTATTTATTAGCCAGTGTACTACCAGTGTTTTGACTGTGGGTAGTGGTGGCCTTTTTCATAGGTCTGGATTGGGGTGAGATGCAAGGCCACAAAATGTATTAACTTGTTCTGATATCAGACAGAGGAAGAGGACAGAGTGACAGATTAACTGCAATACTGTCATATGAATGGCAGGATGAGGGTAAGGCATTAGGGTAAGGGTCTCCTTAAGTAAACTGCCACTGCGAACCCAGAGATGGGAGGATCAATAGGGAATTAATGCCCCATATTGTATACTGCAATCACATGTGGTACTATATCTGCAGTTCAGGTTACATATACTAAGGCCTTTGTAGCTGCAATTAAAGATAGCCATTGGCATTTTGTTTGGGCATCTTTACTACACCTGGCAACTGTTTGACATATCCATATCTGTGCTTGCTATACATTTTTATAGAAATCTTATATAAATGGTCAAATATCTTTGTTGATCTTTAGATTTAACAATGGCCTAAGTACCTACATAAATTAAATTAATAAATAAATGGTTTGCCTCATTTCATTGGGTACATTCTATGTAACTTTGTCTCCCAACTGTTTTGCATAGTTTCATTGGATGCCAGGGTGAATTAGTTAATTTTATATACATTGTGCATTACTGATTTGTACCAGCAGAAATGACTGACTGTAAAGCAGAATTTTTGTGACTCCCACCTATGAATTCAGCAGTTATGATGCATCTTTGTTACTCATGGCTGCCTTTATAGGAGATATTTCTGATGCAGATTGCATGTGGATATTGCAAAGTTGGCAGGGGAGCCCCCCCCCCATTACACTCTGGTATAACACACGCACACACACACACACACACACACACACACACACACACACACACACACACACACACACACACACACTGTTAGTGTCTTGGTAAATGTAAAATACATCAAAGTAGACAGACAAAGATGATCGTTGCACTATCATGTTATTTGTGAATGTAGTTCTCTTATAGTTTTTCCATCTCTGAATGTTACAAATTGTTAATGTGTATGTTGTCATTGCTTGAGCAAGGCTGTACTACTTCCAAATCCAGGCAGACAAAAACACAGAAATCTTTACAGGTAACATGAAAAGCATTCTTGTAATGGAAATCATTTGGCCTTGGCTGGCCAGACATAAAAAATTGTATTTAATGAAATGCATTTTTGGACCAGATATGATAGTATATATTGGCACACATTGTTTTTATTTAAAACTACTTATTTTGGAGTTACATTTTTGTATCAGCATCTGACTGCATGTACAGCTGATAAAGAGCATCACTCTAACCTCTATATAACAATACATGGAAATGCATTTCATCAGCTCACTGCTGTGCAACACTGCACATTTCATGCCTTTTTACTGAAATCAACGCATGTTTTATTCATTTTATTTAAATTTGTTAACAAGATTAAAGAATAGATCACAAATTTCAGTTGCAGGCCAGACTCTGTAGCAGCTACAGTATGACAGCCGGGTATGTTTGATACAGGACAGCGGGAAACTTATTCTATATCACAGAATAAACACATCAGAATTGTCAACTTAATGAATGTAACAGGTTTCCTTAAAAAGATTTTTCCCACTTGCAGATTCTGCATTATGTTGAATTTATAAACTACTGAGTCTGATTGATTGATTTCTCTTTTATAACCAAGGTTTATGTATCCATTTCCTAATAAAGTCAAGAGGGGACCATTATGAGAATTTGTGAGTACGGATGTGTCAACCTGTTTACTTTCCAGAAAGCAAAATTTTGAATTTATTGCTATGACTATATCCTTCTGCACAGCAGACGGTAACATTTGTTGGGGTAGGATACAATGCAATTTATTGTCACATTACATCTCTACAGCAGTTATGTAATTAACCTTTTAATGTCTTTTTTTTACATAGTTAAAAGCTATTAATAAAAATGTCAGTGACATTAACTGCTACAGCGGTACCTTTTTTATGTAGCAGAGAAAGTTGGCTTTTTCACGCTTGAATTTGCGTATACAATTTTCAGAAATCATGTTACTGCAGACCACACCTCACTGTAGACTAAAAAGAATTGCAGATATTTTTTATATCCTGAGATCTGATATTTATAAGAAATGATATGCCAAGACTATTGTCCCACAATGCCTCGATTCTGGTACCAAAATCAATGCTCATTCGTACTTCATATTTTGCATATGTTATCATTCTTCCACCCCTAGTGTTTGTCGTCGTCTTCTATTTTCTCGAACACATCGTTTGCAGGGTCTGATTAATAGAAAGAAATCCAGCAGCTTAACACTTCAAGACTGAGAGAGCAGCTATCAGTGAAGTGAAATATCTGAACAGAAAGTAACCTTGGCTCCTTCTTGTACCTATCCTTTACGAGCACGTTACTTCACCATGAAACACTCAGCTTTACTTTAAGGTTCTCATCAGAAAAAGATCCCGTATTTATTCACCCTGCCATTACCTGCAGCTAATACTCCTCTGCTTCCCTATGCCTATTTCCCCCATACCGTCTCTTGCCCTATAGCTTCTTAAATGCCTCTGCTGATTTTTATCTCACCACCCATTACAACAAATTATTCTTTGAATTCAGCTGCATGACAGAAATGTGAGGCCTATAAATTCAAGTCCAACAAATGCAAATCGACAGCAGAGATCTCAAGTGAAAACAGTTACTCCACAGATTGCTGTTACACTTTTAAATTATGTTTACACGTGCCTCCTACACCAGCCAGCAATGGTGTCTGTGCCTGACACACCCCTACTACAGATATATCCTACTGACTCCAAAAGTGCTGGAAAGACTCCAAATTACTTCAGACGTCTAGTTTGCTGGTTTTGTATACAATAAAGGACTCACAGTTTGGACTCTCTCATTTTCAAATTCCCCACAAGTATCCACTTTTCTCTCCAAAAAAGAAAGAAACATACTTCCTGACACCCAAATTGAGATTTTATCTTATTGTTTATAACTGATGAGCTCACATCACTAGATAATTTCTGCTAAGTAATTCCTTGCCACAGGGCTTTTTAAAATGGCTTAAATTCCCAAATCATGCTCAATGTATTTTTTTAGTTTTTACTTCAGATATCTCTGACTTCCCATTTCTTTTCCCATACATATCTGTACACTAATACCCTTACGTAATTCTTGTGTATAAGGTCTCTAAAACATTACCGCCTTTAAGTTGTTGCAGCTTCAACTCATGTGAAACACTGCACTAACAATTGGTCTCATGTGATGTGTTGTAGCAGTGAATGATATTGTCCTCAGTTCTGCCATGAGGGATCATTGTCATTGCATCACTAGCATGGTTTCATTGTTTCCGTGAAGGAACTTGGGAAAGCTTTTTCACTGTGTGCACATAGAAATGCCTGTTATACCAATGTGACAATTTACACTGAGTACCATGCAGTTGGTGGAATCTAAAACAAAACATTTCAAACTGAGTTATGAACAGTTAAGCATACATTTCCTAGAAAAAATTTGGAAATAAAATGATTGGTCTTACAAAGCTAATGCATAAGTGTATCAACACCTGGCTTCCTTTTCCAAAAATTGACATTAAAATCACAAAGAAATGACATCCCAACTTTGGCTCAATGACTTAGAGGGATGGCAGCCTGAGTACACCCCAAGCTACCTGAATGGGATTAGCGAGCTGGGTGTTGCAGAAGCTGTACAGAGGGCTGGGACTAAGTGGCACACAACAGCTTTCCCATCTTATGGGGTGGGACTGGAGTAATGTCTAAAGCTTGGCTATGCCCCAGTGGAGGCAAGAGAAAGATTGCCTAGCAGCAAACAGGCCACTTCTTGCTTGGGTGGATGAGAATAGGGGAGGCATTTATCAGATGACAACATGCTCACTCTGCCAAGTAGGGGATCTTCTTCCAGGCACATTAAAATACCTATGTCACTTGGGGCATATCTGATATCCACTCTGTATTATGCCTCCCTTAAAGGGAAAACAGCAGCATTGGGGGGATAGACCACAAGGTTAATCTCTCCCTAGGGAGGAACAGCCTACTAGCATTGTTACATCATGATTCAGCCAACCACTCCTTCTCCAGATAATAAGTGGAGTGAGAAAGATGAACGGCCTAAATGGGAAATGTTGTGATGTCAGAAACAGTGTGTGTGTGTGTGTGTGTGTATGTGTGTGTGTGTGTGTGTATGTGTGTGCACACGTGTGTGTAATAAAAGCACACATTAAAAATACAAAATACAAGGAAAGAATAAAAAATAAAAAAAAGGAAATTATATTAAAATAGAAAATTTACTTTAATAAGCATAAATATCTCTGTTGGAGTACCCCATAGTTCCATCCTTGGTCCTCTCGTCTTTATCATATATACCAACAAGCTTAATTCCACAACTTAACTAGCCTCTATCATTCAGTACATCAGCGATACTTCATTTATCTGCTCAGCCCCCTCACCTTGGGAACTACAAGAAAAAAATGCAAAAATATTTTCTAGACATTGAAAATTACCTCTCTGACCATCAGCTTATACTAAAATCCAAACAAACCTAAGCTAATGGTCTTCAGCAATAAAAAATCTAGACTTAACCTGCACCCACTCTCTACCCACTCCTCTAATGGTACAACAGTTGAACCAATAAACCAAACACCAAACTGAGATTCTCGATGTTACAATAGACGACGGTCTAAAATTTGATAAATGTATATCTCTAACAATTAAAAAAGTTCACATGAAACTTGGCACACTCTATATTGCCAAACCTTACCTTACCCAGAATGCCAGACTAGCCACTGCTAGAATTTCACCTTCTATCTACCCTCCTCTATCTCTCTCATATATTCAAAAACCTGCACAGGTCTGACTTAAATAACCTAGAGACTCGCTATAACAAAATAGCCCAGTTTGCAGCACACTAACTCCACAAGACTCATCACTGTTCTGTTCTTCACCAACTCAATTGGCTTGAACTGCCCAACCTGTTATCGCTCAACCAGCTAACCATTGTCCACAAAATCATCCATAAACCTAGCAGATGCCCTGCTCTTACTGTCCTAGTCCAACCTAATACTAATCTTAGGTCCCTCAGATCATCTGACAAACTAATTCTAAAGGTTACCCAATCCCATAACTACCATGGTGACTCTCTCTATTCTAATAAAATTGCCAGATCCTGAAATGTACTTCATCAGCAAATCATAAAAAATCCAGACAATCATAAATTTAAACAACTCCTAGAAGATTTCCTCTCTAACCATTGGCTATGCTCCTGCAATACTCCAGACTAATTACCCTGGTATAAAGTCCTTGTACTTCAAATAAATCAGCTTTGCAAACACACCTTGACAACTGTAAGTTATTACTGGTCATTCTACTCTCTCTGCATCTTCTTGAATTAATTAAATTGTAAACTGTATACCTAACTTCAAATTGTTACTATGTCTCATCATACCTCTATTTAAACTTCTCTGTTATTATACTCTGTATGTTTAAATTCTTGTTAAATTTCAATGTGTTTGTATTATTATCTTGTATTACTTCATGCTAATTATTCTGCTAGAGTTTTTCTCCCCAGGTCTTCTCATAAAACATGCTCCTGGCCCAGTCAGACAATACCCGGTTAAAATGTAAATAAATAAATAAATAAATATGAAATAACATCCAAGCTAAAAAAAAAAAGAATACATTTCCTGTGAGGGGAACTGCCCTTCCACCTGTCCCCTTGTAATGGACTGTGTCCCCTACTCCATCCTAGAAAAGCCACAATTAGATACTGAAACCATGCATGATACTATATACTACTGCAGATTCTTTATGTACTATTGCCTACAATGCTGTTTTATAAGGATGGATAAAATGTACCAAAAGTCATATTCTTTTCACGCAAATGAAAACATCTATATGTGTCAGGAATAAAATATTCACTTTGCTACTCTCATTCTTACACATTACAAATCAATAAAAAACTAACAGCACTATGCACAATATTTAGAATTTTGATTTGAAATATTCTTCAGTGCTGCATTGACATGCAATCAGTATTTCAAGTTAGGATGTGTCATCTTAGGTGCTTTTCTTTTGGTCTTCTAAGGAGGAACAAGACCTTCATCCACATAATCATAACCGCTTTCAAATTTATCTTCCACTCAGCCCTCTGTATTTGATTATTCCCAAATTTCAATGCATTATATTAGCCGAATAGTGAGGAGCACCCCTCCACGAGGAACTGCCTACAGTAATTTGCCTCCTCCCCTGCTGTCACCGTTAAATGCACTTCTTCTAAAACATATATGTGAGGTATTAAGTTGTACAGCTTGCAGTAGACAGAAACAAACACCTCACTAACTGTAATGATAAAATGCAATGAGCAAAGCATATACTTCAATGTCTCACTGTTATATAAAATGCCACAGGCCTGCTTTTTAGAACATAACTGCCTCTTTTAATTTCTCCATATCTTTTGGGTTTCTAATACCATGATGGGAATGGACCCAATTCCTAAGTCAAAATATGATTAAAGTTCATGAAATTAGTATTGTTTTGATGTTAGCCAGAAGTGCTCTTTGCAGTACCCGCAATGTGTCCAGCAATGATTCCTGCAGTTTCCTGTTTCTTCCCTTGCTGTCTAGCTTCAAGTGAACATTTATACTGGTTTACTGTGGAAGGCTCCAAAATATTTTCATATGGCACCTGACCAATTGCTTCCTGTTCCAATGGTTTCCCCTTAATTTGGTTATCTATTGCTCTATCCTGTTGTGGTGCTTTCTGAATTAGATTTTCTACACTGAATCCTTCACTTTGCAAGTACTCCATAACCTCAGATTCTATTTCTTTAACTTCTCCATTACTAATTTCCTTTTCTGCTTTTCCTCTTTGCCTTCTTATTTTTTGTACTTTAAAGCTTTCCATGTCTGTATTCCTTTGCCTGAATTTCTCTTCAAATATCTTTGGGGCCGCTGTTTTTGTATTGGTTAGTTTTGCTTTTTACTTTGCATAAATATTACACCATATTAAATCTCTTTTCTTTCCCTTGTCCATATTTCTTCTTCAGAAGTCTCCTGATCTTCCTGATTCTCCTTTCTTTGGGGACTCACTCCATCATGCTGTGATGTAACCTGTGTTACATCTTCTACACCAAATCTTTCACTTTGCAGGCACTCCATAACTTCAACCTTTTTTTTTTTTAATGAGAGCTAAACATGGTGTATTATTCTGCTCAAGTTAAACATAAGCCCACAGGCGTTTTTTTCTTTTTTATCTTTTGACTAAGGGAAGATTCCAACTTATGACTCTTGGTGACTGACATGGAAGCAACAACAGGAAGTATATAGTATGTCATAAGGGTAAACACACACTTTTCTTTTGCAAATCCAGCTTACTTAAACAGGCTCCTTGAAACTCTGTAGCAAGAAGAAAGTAGTGACTGTGTTCTAGAGAAACATTTTGAACATGCTTTGAGATAACCAGACATGGAGCAAGCCACTGACTAAAACAGTGAAATTTCTTCCTGACCTAAATGTTTCTACCCAAACTCAATATTATCCTCCAACTGTTGGCAGAGATTACCTGACTCTTCTGTATACTAACTACAGAATTTGAGTTAAGCACTAATGCCACTTCTTGTGAACCTACTGACAACAATCTTTAGTGTTTTACTGGTTATACATCCTGAATGAATAAACAAATTGGAAGATTATCAATATAAATCATTAAGTTAATGCTTAGGAGGTGGGAGGCTTAAAGAAAGCAACACAAATGCAAATCCTACTGAAGAAGAGATTTAAATGACTTAGGCTGAATCTGCAATTGGAAGATAAAACATCTGCGGGTTTTCTGATCTGGGTAAGCTCAAAATGTAGTTTGTTGTTAAACAGATTGTCAAATCCTTGCTTATATCTATAACTATCATCCATATCAGGTTCCATTTATCTGTATCTTTATATGGTATGATGGTGGAGATGATTCTTCAGAAATCTAAATATTTGATTACAGTTTTGTAATTATCTCTATATTCTTTTAAACTACAATGCTTAATTTACTGTTACCAATTTACTGAACAAGTGTACTTATCAGGGAGGGAAGGGGACAAGAGTTAAGTGGGATAAGTTGATCCTACCAACAGAACAAAGTAGTTTAGGATTATTTGACTTAAAGGGATATTTTTAAGTTGCAGTTAAGGCTCTTATACAGAACACAAGCAGACATTTATAACTGAAAGTGGAAAGGAATGATGATGAAGTGTGTATGGGGGATGGAGTTCAAGAACTAGATGCAGATCCCTGAGGACAATACTAACAACCATGCAGAATATTATATTTATAAAGTAGAAGAAAGTATTCTAAGAACTAAGCCTACAAGAGAATGGAGAAAGGAAAATTTTGCCAATACGGATGACTACAAGTAGGGGTAGAGAAAATAGGCAAAAGGGCAGATGGAATTTACTGGAGATAATTGGCAAGGAAAAAAGGTATTGGAAACAAATAACCTGAGTGGGAAAAGTAACAGAGTGGGATGAGGCCAAGAAGACATTTGGACTGCAGTCCAGAATGTGCCTTGCTTACAAGGGACTGATAGAGTAAAAGCAAAGAGAAAATAATAGTGGCATCCTATGTGAAAAACTTGCTCTGGTAGAGTTTTAGCTGCATCTAGAAGAGAAGTTGCTGTTAAAAAAGGATAATTAATAGGGCATATAAAATTTGGCACAATAGCTATAGAAATCAATCAGAAGAGGTAAGAAAAAATGGGAAGAGAGACTGTGTTCTGAAAGACTGCCTTCCAGACTTTCTGCAAATATACAGAGCTGAGTATATATATATTTTTTGGTTATAGACTTTGTTAATTGTTGCTTAGATCTCTGTTGAAACTGTTGTTTCGCTGTTCTGAGAGACTGATCTGCAAATATACAGAGCTGAGTATATTTTTTTGGGTTTTAGAGTTTGTACTATTAGTTGTTACTTAGATCTCTGTTGAAATTGTTTTGTTCCACCCACCCTCCCTATTTTGGGTTTGTAGTTTAAATTTGGTGGCTTTTGCAGTTGCCCGTCCCACTGTAGATTTGATCTGAGACACTCCCCCAGTCCCATCTCTTTACCACACTCTACCTAATAAACTCTTTCTGCATTTGCTTTTAGTTCTTTTTAATTTAATTGCATTTTTTAAACTGTGTTTGGTCTAATATTGCTACATACTCAAGTGTGCTAGCTTGCACTGCATGTGAATTGTTTTTAATACTGTTTTTGCTACTTTTCTGTAAAAAAAAGAACTGTAAGCCTGTTTCCTACCTTTCCTGTAACTAGTGTTCCAGATACAAATTTGCTGTATCCAGGACTGTATGTAAGCTTCTGAGCCCCCCAAGCCTTTCTGTGTTGGAGGGAAGTCTTCTAGCTTATCAGTGGGAGTGGTAAGCACTAGGTAACCTGTCTACCACATAAGGAGTGGTTCTGGCCCAGAAATTGTAGTTATTGGCCATTTGGGCAATCTCTTCCATCTCTCTCAACTTTCTGATTTGAAAGCCTGCATTTGCACTTGTTTCTAGTTTTAGCACTTAAATTTGCTTATTCATGCTCAGCACTTGTTCAGAACTTGTAAGCACTAAATAAGCTACTAATTACTATAGCACTCAATCTTCATCATTACCTAGAGGAAAACAGTTTTTGTACTTACTTTTCTCACCTGTTTAGAGAAAAACAGCTCTTGTACTCACTCTCCTCACTTATCTAGAAGAAAATATTTTTTTATATAGGCATGTCCAAGGGTCAGCTCCCAGCGTTCTCTCCTGTCTATCTGATGCATCTGGGCATCTTGAAGCAATGTAGAAATTGACTCATGTACACAGACAACCCTCTCCTCCTACCACCCAACACTACAACCTGTGAGAGATGCACTTATCTAGCCAAACTGGAGGTAAAGCTCTCTCCAACCAACACTGAACTTGACAGTCATATGGAGAAGGTAAACATTTGCACCACACCACACTCATCACATAGTCTAAATCTACACCACCAAAATCCGCACATAGTAACACAAAAAAATTCACGGAGTCTCTCAATAATAATCTGTCTAAGCAAAAGAGATCTCCAAAGCAGAAACGCAAGCAACCTCCATACTCCAACACAACCCAAATGACACATAGACAACAGATTCAGTGTGCCACTCAACCACAGCCAATAAGGCAAAACAACGTACCCAACACACTAGTCATAGGTGACACTATAGTCAGGCACACTGATGTCCCACTCACCAGGCTAAACAAGGAGAAGGTTACTGTCAGCTGCCTGTCAGGTGCCAGGATCTGCCACATAACCCACGCACTCAGGTCACTCCACACAAGTACACATATGACTCTGTCATTGTCCATGTTGGTGTGAATGACCTGAGATGTACCTCCCTGGACTACATGAAAAGAGATATGGAAGAGCTTTCCGATCTTGTAGCCCAGGCAGGTATGACCCTAGCCCTGAGTAGCATTCTGTCATTGCCCAGAATGATACCGCAGTACAAGGACAAAATGATTGACTTCAACAACTGGCTAAGCTTCTGGTGTCATTCTAAGGGGATCCAGTATCTGTCTGCTTGGGATGACATGGTCGACAGAACACGATGCTTTGCTGCAGATGGCCTGCACCTCTCACCCCTGGGATTACAGATACTGACTAAGGCTCTTGCTGCCCCTATAGTGCCTTTTTTAGGCAAGGTTCAAATAACAAACTCACCACCATAACAGGAACAGGCAATCAAAAACTGAGGGTAATGCTACACGATGCTAGAAGTCTAAATCTCAAAATGCACTCACTCAAGGCACTCCTTAAAATGGAGAACATTGATATCTGTGCAGTGACTGAGACCTGGTTCAAGGCTCCAGACAGCACCCCTGCACTACAAGGCTATAACTCATACCACACTTTTCGGCCATGTAACCAGGACTGAAACACCAAAGGCGGAGGTGTGTCCATATTCATTAAGGATATCCACACCTACAGGCTAGTTGCTCAGCATAATGCATTCAAGGTTATCCTAGTGCAACTAACTCTGGGCAAAACTGCAATCCAAATTGTAGCTTGCTACAGATCGCCCACCATGCCCCAGGATTCCCACTCCTCTTTTCCTAATGTACTGGAAACTATTAGGGTTAAGCCAAACATCCTAATAATGGGCGACTTCAACTACCCCACCATTAACTGGGAAAACTACTCATGTACCAACTCCTTAGCTCAACGCTTTCTGAAATTCATAAACTCCAATGCTCTGGATCAACTTATCCAAACCCCCACCAGGGGCAACAATATCCTAGACCCAGTCATTACCAAAATGAGTGACCGGTGTTCCACACCTGAAGTCAACTCCTCGTTGGTCCGATCCGACCATAAGCTAATCACCCTTGATATCCACATCCCGCCCCCACCCCCATTAAGGAAACCACAATAAAAAATTTCTCCAAAGCCAACTGAACTTCATGACACCCACGTAGATGGGCAATACAGTTACAACTGCTGAATCCTACACAAATTCACTCTATAAGCACTTACACGAGTGCATGGATCATGCTATCCCAAACAGAACCAAGATGCTATCCTCCAAAAAAAGGAAGCCAATCTGGTGGTCCTCTGCCATAAACAAACTGTACAACAGAAGGAAGAAACTGTTGCAAAAGAGAGTAAAATCCCATGAGTGGAGGAGCTCCCTGGTCAGCCTCAGTAAGAAGCTGAAATCCCTTATAAGATCCTCCAAAACTAGCTATGAAAACAAAATCACCACTAATTCCAAGGACAACCACAAAGCATTCTATAGCTATGTCAAGAATCTTGATGGCAACACCCAGATCTGATCTGAGTTACAGCACAAAGGCAAGAAAATTACAGAACCAACTGATATTGCCAACATCCTGGCAGATAGGTTCAGTGCTAACTTTAGCCCCCCCTCACCCCCTAAAGGGCCCATATCTATACAGGAAGAATGCAGAGTCTCTGTAATCACAACTATGCAGGTAAAAGATGTACTCTTCAAAGCCAAACCACAGCATCCATGGGACAGGACAACATCCCAGGCTGCGTTTTACACACACTTCAGAATAAACTGGCTCCCCACTTAAGCACCATATTCAATAATAGCCTCGCAACAGACTTTGTGCCCACTGAATGGCGCACAACAACAGTTATCCCACTCCACAAAGGGGGAGCCACCACTGATCCAGGGAACTATTGACCTATTAGCCTGATGAGCCTGGTCTGCAAGGCCATGGAACGTATCATCATGGAACTCATAAACAAAGACATTGGTAACCTCCAAACTCTGGATCCCACCCAGTTCAGGTTTGAGAAAGGCAGATCATGCCTCCTGAACCTGATCGACTTTTTTGAGGCAGTCACCAAAGCTGTAGATGAGGGTAAGGTGGTTCACACAGCCTATCTTGACCTCGCCAAGGCTTTCGACACCATCCCCCATTCTGGAATTATAGCTAAACTCACTAAACTAGGTATAAATCCCCACAAGATGGATTGCTAACTGTCTCACTGACAGAATCCACACTGTAATAGTCACAGACTCCAAATCTGACCTCAAAGCAGTGACAAGTGGAGTACCACAGGGTTCTGTCCTGGGACATCTCCTGTTTGGTATCTACTTCTCTGAAGTACAGGCTAACACAGAAGTCCTCTGGCTAACAAAGTTCACAGATGACTGCAAACTAGGAGCCATAGTCAAGTCCCCAAATGATGTGGACATCCTACAGAAGGGCCTCGCTGAGACAGATGCCTGGTGTCAGAGCCATTGCCTCAAGCTCAATGCCAAAAAGTGCAGTGTCATCCCCTTTGGTAAAAACTCTGTACCCATGAACTACCACATAGGCAGCAATCTACTTAACACCGAATTTGTGATAAGAGACCTTGGGACCCAGGTGGACAGTAGTCTCTACTTTAATAGTCACATCGCCACAGTAGTTAGGAAGTCCTTCTACATGGCACACCTCATCATAAAAGGGTTCTCATCCAGGAAAAATGAGGTCATTGTTCCCCTCTACTCGACACTCATTAGACCCATTATAGAGTACAACGCCCCTTTTGAAATGTACCTCACAAGACATCTGCAGCAGCTGGAAAGGCCACAGAAGTACCTCACAAAGAGGATTACTGGCCTCAAGCAAATGCCCTACACTGACCGCCTCAAAAAACTCCAGCTTTACTCCGTTGCATATTGCCTTCTCCGAGGTGATCTCTGCCTAACATATAAAGCTATGTCAAACCCAGAGCCATTGGATATGCTACACCTAAAGAAATTCCAATGCCTCCAAGCTACATGCTCTAGGGACCTAAACCTTGTCACCACAATAAACAGGACATGCTGGAGGGATAGATTCCTATCCCAGAGACTTCCCATACTCTGGAACAGGCTACCCATCTATGTCAAGCAAAGTTCTTCATTAGCACTCTTCAGGAAAAATCTTGATGAGTGGATGGGAAATATGAAATACACCCCGGGGATCACTTCTGTGTCTGTGCTTAACAGTGGCACAGGAAAATAACTTTCTTGGGTGGTGTAAGCCAGGGAACCTTGTTGGCTAGGCTTACGTAGGCCCTTGGGTCGATAGCCTAGTACCTACCTATGAACCTATGAACCTATGAAAAACTAATTTACAAGGGAACAGTGAAGGACATATGTATGGAGCCCAAGTATACAAAAAATTCCAGAAGGTTTAGGATATTTGCTTGGAAGTATTTGGATAGGTATCTTTATTCACAAAGTAAACTTCAAAATTTTTTTCCTCAGGTAGAGGTGTGATAGGGAAGAATAAGGTAACAGGAACATATGTTTTGGGACTGTAATGAGTTAGCAGATTTGAAAAATTCTCTACAGGGCACACTGTCAGAAATATCGGGTGAGCAAATGACTATAACTAAGGAATGATTCTTTTCAGCTGGGACACAGGATCTGAATTGACTAGACATAGTAAAGCCTTCTTAAGTTTAATTCTGTTGGCTGCCAAAAAAGCAATTACTAGAAAATGGAAATCAATGTCTAATCCAACTGTATCTAAAGTAGTGAACATAGTAAAAGAGGTAAAGAACCGGAAGAGAGAACTTTAAAAAAGGGGGGGGGGCAAATTACATAGAAATAAATGGATGTTTTGCGAACAATACATGCAGAATAATATTCAGGAGGAGGGGGTGAGGTTTAAAAGAAGGCAGGAATTGAGCAATTTATGTAATGTTGGACTGATGATAGTTAAAGAAAGGAAACATATGTGATGCATAATGTATGTAAATGAAAAAATGTTAATGTATTTTTTTTCTGTTAATGTATGTTTGCCCATGTCTTAATTGATAATTTAATAAAGATGTTTAAAGAAGTGGATTGTAATTGCTTAGATGTTTAAGCATTAAATTCTACAACAAAATAATTTATATGTTCCTTATATCGAGAAGGGAATAAAAGTCCACCTCTTCCTTCTGTTTGCACATCTATTAATATTTCTTCTCAGTTTGATATAAATCTGTTTTCCTTCATCAGGCAGTCTTCATTATATATCTTACCAATATGGGACAGCTCTGCTCCTTGCTTATTGTAACTATTCCCTGGTTAGATTGGACCACCTTATGAGTGAAGCCAGAAGCATCCCCCAATACCTCAGTATTCAGAGACTTTGCAAAAGTTAATCTACTAAATCTGAGTGATGACCTGATTAAATTTAAAAGCCCCTTCCACATCAACAATCCCATTGCTTATGCAGATTCCTTTACCGCCAAGTACTATGCAAATGTACATAGCTGCATAGAAACATCTGTCCCCCTCAGAAATATGTACAGTGCAAAATTCAAAAATAACTCCACTATGGTGGAACCCTAATATAAACAGGCAGTCTACCAAAAGAAACAACTCATTGCATGCAAAAATAATTCTTATTCACATGAAATCAAAAGCTCTCTTGCTAAACTAAAGAAGGAATTCAAAATCTTGATCTCTTCAACCAAAGCCAGCCATGAGATAAAAATAGTCAACCAGGAAAAAGGTAACCACAAAATCTTCTTTAACCAATCCAGAGATCTCAGAAACAACAATGTCCAATACTGTGCAGAGCAAACAGTAAATTATTAATTTTTAGATCAAGAATACATTGCCAGTCTAATAGTAGACAAGTTCAGCTCCAACTTTACCTCCAACAATATTCTCAGATCAAATACTCACATCTTCCCCCATCAATTCTCCCATATTCTCAAGATGCTAAGACCAAGAACATTATGTTTGTGGGCATGACATACCAAGCTGCTTATTGGCTAACCTGAAATGTAAATTGTTGGATCCCTTGAAAAGGCTAGCCTTAAAACAGGCTTTGCACTGGATGAGTGGAGGATAGCAGTAGTCATTTCCTTGCACAAAGCTGGAGGTACAGCAGACCTGAGCAATTGCAGATCTGTAAGCCTGATCAGCCTCATCTGCTATGAAAAGGAACATTATGGAGCTCATAAATAAGGATATGGTTGATCTACAGACTCTCACCCCAGTCTACTTCAGATTTGTCAAAAATGTCACTGAGGCAATGGACAAGTAAAAAGAACAGTGCCCACTGCCAACCTTCACCTTGCAAAGGTATTTCAACATGATCCCATACTCAGGCATCATAGATAAACTAACCCATCTAAATGTTAATCCCTATGAAAGTCACTTTACAGCAAGCTGTCTCACAAATAGAACACAGGAAGTAAGGGTGAGTGGTCACCTGAGGGACCTCAATCAGCTATGAAAGATTAACAAAACATGCTGGAGGAATAGGATTATATCACAGAAATGTCACATCTATAGAAATGGCTTCCCTCCACATAAAGCTGAGTACTTCTCTTACTGTATTCAAATGTAATTTGGACGAATTAACTGTAAATTCATACCTGATTTAGCTCCACATAGCCTTTATGGACAGGAGGAAACATGTAAATAACCAACATATATTTTGGTGCCCCATATTTGGAGATTCATATTACAAAATACAAGGGTTAATAATTACCATGGGAATACAGGGCAAGGCTTCTTCAACAGCCTAGTTAGTACCTATATGACCACCAGGAAATTCTAGTTTCCATCTCTAGTTTAAAGCTTAGCAGCTCAATCTATCCCTCCTTATCTTTGTCATCTTCTGTGTCATTAGTTAGGCATTTCATCTCAGCCTGAACGAACAATGCCAAAATACCTCAGTTTAAACCCTGTCTTTTCACACAGTTTGTAAGTAGCACCAGAGCATAGTATTCAGAGGAATATGGAGCTACAGCTGAAAAACAGAAGACAGAATGAATTAGCAAATAAGTGCAAGACTATCATAGATCAGCAGTCTAGGATGTATTACAGTGATTAAAAGACTAACTGCAGGTAGTGTGAAACTTTTTACACCAAGGAGTAACCCCGAAGAAGGGTTCAAAGCAAGGGCAAATATGCAACCAGTATGAGAGCTTCTATTGTAATCAGGCTGCCTATCACTGCTCTGCTGGTGAAATCCAGTGAGACAAGGAATAAGAAGATAAGCAAGGTGATGAGGCCAGGGCTTTCAATATCCATTTAGTGATTGCCCCTGTCCGCAAGCAGTACACACGAGTAGAAATCTGCAGCTAGGAAGCAGTAATAAACAGGAATGAGCTAACATCTACACAAGCCACTCAACAGTCCATGACACATTCCAGAACCAGACTGAATACACACGGTGTTCTCTCTGCCTGGGCATGTGAAAACCAATGTAGGCAGGCAAAGTTGCACAGAAAAAAGCATGCCATTCAGAGAAGACAATCAGCGAGCAAAAAAGGAGAGCAAGGACAGAGACCATTAGGTAATCTAGCCAGCAGGGGAAACAGAAATGATAAATAGGGAAGCAAACTGAGAAAGGCATAAAATGAAATACAGGAGTGGATGCAAAGGAGGATGGGAAGAAAACATGTAGGGTATAGGGTAGATGAGCTTACAGCAGGGGTGGAGTGTGTCTCGGTGGCTTATGGCAAGGTGGATAAAGAATGTGCTAGAATCACTATGGTCAAATGTATCTTGCAATTTTTACAGCTAACTGGGCCCTTAAGTATAGTCAGTCAAGGGTGAGAGAGAGAGAGTGAGAGCTGGAGAATAATGGAAGGAATATGATATGAGGAAATCCATAGAGTAAGGAGAGAAATGTGCAATGGGGAAAGGAAGTATATAGGACCATGGTGGTAGTAAGAATGGATATATTAACATGGTAGGTTCAAGCAGTAGGAAGGAGGAAGAGACTGGGGAAAGGCAAGATAATGAGAGGATAAAATTGGAAGAGGAATAACAAATGCACAGAATATGGAGGACAAAAATGAATAAGTAAGAATGGAGGTTGGTAAGGGAGTGCAGAAAGAAGAAAAGGTCAAGGGCAGTAAGACAGATTCATACAACTCAAGAAAGACTAATTTGGTAGATACAGCTTAATGATAGCATGGAGGTCAAGCTTGGGAAGGAATGTAGTCTTGTGTGTTGAGGGGTAGTTTTCTGAGCCCAAAAGCAGCAGCAGAAGCAGTTGCACAGGGAATCATGGGAATTTAAGCAGGCTGGTTCAGTCTGGAAGGACTACAAGAGGCAAGCTGAGGAATTTTGTGTAGAGCAGAGGGCAAGGGGACAAGTCATAGAAAGTGGAGATGATGTTGCAGGAAATCAGTTACAAGGGATATTAGACAGAGAGGCACAGTGACATCTACTATGGGTGGAAATGTTTCCAAATTAATGCTAGAAACAATGAGTCACGATCTGAATAAGGTGGTAACAAGAAGCATTGAATGCCCAAATACAGTGGACAAAGTGGGTACAAGCAACTTTGCAAAGAGGCTACTGGAAAAGCTATGATGATGACCAAAGTGACAAAATGACAGTTGTAAGGTGCAGGCATCTAGGATGCATAGCAGCCTGTTTGTAAACTATCAGTTTCCAAAAGCCAACTCAAAGAGAAATAACAGACACAAACATTTCAACTCCTTATTGAGAAAGTGAAAAAAGGAGATGGCTATTTGAAAGTGTGTAACTGAAGTGCAAAACATGGTGAAGGAAAGCGATATTTAGTTAGGATAGGATCAACCTCTAGTCAAAAAGGTTAGTTAAAAATATACAAAGCTATACAGGAGGGAGGAGCACAGTATTTAAGACATTGGAGAAAGAAGATGGAGGAACTCTAGAAGAAGAGAAAACAAGGATATTTATAAAATGATACTGATATGAGAAGGGATACCTAGCAATGCAAGGACGTAACAAAAACAGCAGACTGGAAGCACTGACAACAGTAGGGAGAACAGACATAATAAACCTAATGGAAACCTGGACTTACAGATGAGGGCTAGGATGGAAAGGGTTACTCCTATGTTGTTGTTTTTAATAAATAATTAGAAAGGCAGGCTGAGGGAGTGACAATGTATGGAAGGAAGTGGATTTAACATGGTGTGGTACATAAAGTAGAAAAAGAGAGAGAGAGAGAGCACACTGTGTATGTGGACTACACAGGAAGTACTTGCAGCAAATGAGAAGCTCAAAGCTCAATGCTGAAAGGTGAATGGAGGATGCTGGCAGAAAGACATTAACAACAGGTTAACAGATACCTCACGAAAGGCTTACGAGATGGCAAAGGATGGAATAGGGAAATGGAAATGTAAGAAGGTTAGTTAAAAAAGATCATCTGTATATAGCATAAATTGATCATTATGTTGTAATATGGATGGATGTGCTTAAGCTTGTTTTATTTTGTGAATAATATTATGGTCCTGTAATTCTATTTTAAGTGAAACAGTTTTACTCATTTTATTTGAAGCTGTGCAATTTAATTATATGTTACGTTATGTGATGGTTCTAGTTTTAGTGCTGTTTAGAGCTGGTTCTGCTTAGCTGCCCTTTGAGGTAGCTCTTGATTTAAAGCTTATTGTAATGTCTTCTTTAATGATCTTGAAACATAACAGTGCAGAAATAGAGGTATAGAGCACTGTATATTGTCCACATCTCCTAAAAGTTATCTTCTTTCAGTTCTTAGAATGAGCTTCTCATTTCAACAGTTATCACTATTCTTCACCCGAATATCATATTCTCCTTACTTTGCTACTGTTAAAATACACTGTGCTATGTCTTGCATATATCTCCTTAGGAGGACATTCTACTTTATGAATACAGGAAATTCATATTTGTAGCTTTATTTTATGTCATTTTGCATTATATGTTCCCATTAATGCATAAACAAATAGGTGTTATCTTACCAAAAGAAATAAAGAAAACATTTTATCTACACCACATCTTCACTGTTTCCTATTTATTCTATTGCCCATTTTTAATATACTACTACTACCAATTATCTTTGATATTTTAGTACTATTCTCTTACTGATATCCTTGTCATGTTGTAATGCCTAAATATAGCAGGTGCTTATATCCAACACCCTCAAAGTTCTTTATTTGCATACAGGCAGACATGCCCAAAATACTATCCTCAGACAGATAATGTTACAAAATACTATGGTATCTTCTCCTCATCACTCAGCTTTAATAAATCTATATTACTGCTTTCAAAGTCCTTTATATCATCTTTCTCCTAAGCATGTTCAGTTGACATATTTCCAATAATTACTGTAAATGACTCATCAACTGAATATATACACTACAATAGTGGCAGGTCACTCTCACTCCTCTCATGTCATACAAGTAAATCCAACTCGCCTATCTATCATGACTCAGCCACTGTCAAATGCTTAACCT
Organism: Protopterus annectens; assembly: GCF_019279795.1. Taxonomy (NCBI): domain Eukaryota; kingdom Metazoa; phylum Chordata; order Ceratodontiformes; family Protopteridae; genus Protopterus; species Protopterus annectens. The sequence goes on along the minus strand of NC_056748.1, from coordinate 758,428,437 downwards.
CGTCTACTCTTCACAAAACATGATAACTGGGCCTTTTGAACTTTTCTTTCAACACGTATATCTTGAAAGGTTATCAATATTAAACTCTGTTCAATTTCAGTGGGATCCTTCCTTTCTGACCTTGACACAGTACCTTGAACATACCTGCAAACAACCCTTCTTTATTCACCCCATAACAGACATAATTTCTTCCAGCATCAAACAAAGGAATGGATCCTGTGATGTTTTATCAAGGCCACTGGATCTCGTGTTTTATTCTTGTCAAAGCTTTCCTAGGAATTTCTTTGATCCATATTCATTTAGATGCATTACACTAAATAATCTCTAAACATCCTTCTTTCCCCTTTTCATCATATTTATGCAAGAAAATGTACACATCACTGTGCCATAGTATCCTCAAAGGGCTTCCCTCAAGTTGATTAAACATTGGTTTAGACTTTAAGCTTTAGAGGTGGTGCTTAATATTGAATGAATAGATAGCTGCATGTTCAAAATGTTGAGAGATTGTTTTGTCATGAAAGATGAGTGGAACTGGAGTGGGTGAGAGCACTGTGTGTGTGTGTGTGTGTGGTAGTCAGGGTTTGGTGGGGGATAGGTTTTTGTATGTTTGTATGCGAGTGTGGGTATTTTAAGGTTAGGGTCAATATTAGGTAACTGGGTAGATGTAATGATATTAGTTTGTGCTCGTGTGTATTTATGTGAGTGTGTCTAGTGTAGTGGCAGTGTCATGGGAAGGTTTTTCTTAAGTGAAGTTATAGGGCTGGGAGAAAGGGCAACATTACAGTTAGGGTTAGCACCTATTAGTAAGATGGTACAGGTGTGGACCCCCACCTGTCTTAGTGATGGGTGCTAAAACAAATGGTAACATCAAGGAGGATATTTTCAAAAGAACGCAAGGAATAGAGTGAACTGCCACAAAGGTATGCTCTGAAACCTATACTTTTCATTGTATCTTTCACCATCTCATGAAAGACTGGAAACATAATTACCCTCTTTATGAAATACATCGAGACAGCAGCAGCTGTAGGATGTTTTTTGTGGAGGGAGAGTTCAGTCTTAACAGAGATATCAGAAGCCTATCAGCAAGAGCCAAAAGACAGCAGCTATGGTTATATGTTGCAAACCGCAACAAGAAAAGGGGTTGGGGTTTGGCATAACGGTTAAGGTGCTTAGCTCATTGAGACAAGGTACAGGGTTTGATTCTCACCTCAGATAAGAAATTGGCTATACCTGAAATGGACCACAAGGGCAGCTAACCTAGTCCTTACTGTACCTACGAACATATACAATGTTATACCCAGGTGCATCCCTTTGTCAAACACAAGAAGACACTTGTGGGTACAGTATATAATCTAGTGGGCTGCAGCTTAATGCCATGCTACAGGAAAATTAACTAAGAAGTAGTTGTATGTACTGTGACAAATGAAATGACAAAAAAAATGCCCAGGTTAAGATGATATTGGTGTGTTTGCCAGGAGCTTAAACTCCAGTTACATGACAGAAATTCTCCAACTTTATTGGTCATTACTGGTGCCTCATTTGGAATACTACATCAAACTATGAACAATGCGTTAAAAGAACAGAAACAGACATACTTGAGAATGTGCAGAGGAAAGTGACTAAGACAATTAAATGTACAAAAGAGAAATCAAATAGAAGAGATTAAAGATGCTGTTGATTTGTTACCTACAGGATGAAATACATTTATATAGATAGACAGACAGATAGATAAAATGAAAGTGGGCATATAATTAATCTGAGTCTTCAAAGAATAAACAGAATAGAAAGAATGGGCAGTGTGGCAGATTATGAGTTCTAAACTGAAGGATGAAACAGCTTGTACCAAAGAAAGTGCTGTTTCATGAAGCTTTTGGACTTGACAGCACAGAGTAAAAACAATGAATCATGTATGTGCCATCTTAATTCTGACACTAGTGACAGACACACTAATATGCAATTACTAGTGTGCAATGCTACTATTTTGTATGTAAAGAACATTACTGTAGTACTTCTGTGATTTCTAGTTTCAGTGAGATACAGTGATCCCAGACTTAATATAAACAAGAAGCAGCAGGTGTGACCAAGGGATGTTGGGAGGTCTGCCACCTTGCCAAAATGATTTGTACATTTTAGTGCTTTCAAAGCCATTTCTGTTTGAAAAATATTTTGCCTTGTGAATGGACTTACTAAGTGTCAATTACAGTTTCACTTTGATCTTGGAGCTCAATCTTCTAAATGACACCAGATAACTACAAAATGGGGAGGATATAGCAAGGACTCTACCTTGATTTCAAATACAAGCCCCAGAGTTATGAACAAAAGAAGGTACAGAAAGACCAAGGAACAATGAATGTCAAACATTGCCATTCTCATTTAAAGTTGTTTTCTGCAGGGGGCTCCCCTCACCTCCCACTGAAGGGTGCAAGACCCACCTAAACATATATATATATATTATTTCTGAGATCAACATGCCTCAAAGAAAAGGGAATTCTCAGAGAAACAGCAATCTCAGACTTGCTATATGTAAATTCACATTTTTGCTCATTCAGTCTCTCCCTTCCAGCACTCGCAGATTATTGAACTGTTACTGATAGGCAAAGGAGGGGGGGGGGGCAGCCACAGAATGCTAACCACAACAAATGGCAAGACTAAGCAGACAGCCAGTCGCTTTTCATGTGGGCTTAAATATGTACATATATATATATATATATATATATATATATATATATATATATATATATAAATCTAGGAATAATCATTTCTCAGTCTCTATTTAGTGATGCTTATGTAATTGTAAGGTCTGCTTCTAGTTGTACAACATGAAAGTGACTTTTTTCTTAAGTCAGTCTTCCATCATGGAGAAATAATAAAAAGCACACAAGCGGTAAAACAAAGCACGGCTCCAACAACCATATGCTCAGAAAACTCTTAGGCACAAATTCAAGTATATTAGCAGCACGTCTTAAAAACAAATATCACTTTAGTAAGTGAAACGGACAGCGTTTATTGAACAGTTACTGCTTTCACACATGTAATCCAATCAACCTACTCTGCACGTAAATGTGCAATTACATGGATGCATCATGATGCAACCAGCCTCTTAAAGGCACATGGACCCAAATACCGAAAGATAAACGTGGATAAATACATCAAAAATAAAAATAAAAATAAAACAAAAATAAAAAAATCAAGAAGCACTTTCTTCTTAAAAACAAATAATCCTATTCCATTACTAACTCAGATTAATCTTAAAATACATCCTTCTTCCCCAAATCAACTTTAAACCTATAAAAGGAATCAAAGGCTAAAGAACACATGATTCCTTATAAACCAGTTATACAAACAAAACACCTACTTAAAAGCATGATAATATCATACAGCCCATATATTAATGAAAATGGAGACACTTGCCATATACAAACAAGTTGAAATATATATATCATACTTAGAGTAATAAAAACCTCAGGGCTGCGAATAAGCCCCAACTATACATACTAAATAGAAACACAACTCCTCAATAACAGCAGCACTATGTTGGGCTCATAACTAGTGAGAACCTCACAGACACCTAATCAAAGACTAGGCTATACTCACAACGCTGCCATATAACATAATTAATGGCCATTAGGGGTAACATCTACACCCTCATGCCTGCTACTTTGGAGGTCCCCTAGCATCCAAAACAGGTTTGATCTACACCATTCCATTCAACCCATACCTTCTGTCTGCTTTAAACTTAAGAATCCAGCACAGCTCACAACTCTCCATCCTATTCTTCAGATCACCCTTCTGAGCATATGGTTGTTGGAGCTGTGCTTCGTTTTACCGCTTGTGTGCTTTTTATTATGTTTTCATTTTATTTAAGCAGTTTTTCATTTACCCGCTGGGTGATTTGTTTCACGTATCATGGAGAAATATTGTTTTCCATTCACTGTTTATTTCACTCTCTGTTTCTTTGAGTCCTATTTACTTTTCTCGATTTGTATACATTGTGCTGTCTCAGTACTCTCACTGTTATTGCCTGTCCTCTGTCACCCTACAAATACACTGTAGCCAAGATTTTAGTTTAATATATACTTCTCCAGCATTTGGGATTGTCCTCCCTTCGACAAGTAGATGCAAATGGTCTCTGGCATGACTCTGATTTTTTCAAAGCGCTGTTTAGCCAACTGCTCTTTCTATACTCCTGCAGGCAGTACTAATCATACTGACTCAGTCATTCTGTATGTGTGGCTCTATGGTGCAGAGGGATAAATTCCTGATTATGACTGAAATGACTCAAGTCTGATTAGCAGCCCAGAACTGGAAAAGCTGAGTGACAGAAACAGGAATGCAAATGAGAATGAGTGATGGATTCCTCTTCTGCTATCCTGAGAGGGTGGAGGGGTGTATCTCACTGGCTAATCACACCATATAGGCAGAGCATGTATGCTTCTGAACACAGCCTGATAACTGAAGGGTGTAGGCTTGTCCTTCCATGCTACTAATGGTCACCTTCATTGGTATACATGTGGTAGCACATATTCACAGAGGGAAGTCATAGAACCTTTCTGTAGTAATGCAGGTGTCTGCGTCTTCCATCTGGGCAGGGATTAGGACTTAAACAAGAAATGTCTGACTGATTGCTATAGTGAGGATGTTCATATTGCTGTACATGACAGACAGACATATTTGGGATGGGGTGGTAGGTGTTAAATTGAAGCATCCATTGGGTTTTAAGTTTACAGGGGAAGTTTATTGTTGATATTGACCCTTTCTTGTGTGACCTCAGTCCACTGTTCAGGACAACATGGGCTAAGGCTTGTGAATTACTCTATGGGCAATAGGTTGCAAGAGCAGCTGATAATCTGTGGATGGCCAGGGTAATAAACCCATTCTGTCTGCCTGCGTGATGGCTTCCTCTGGTTTCATGTCACTCATAACAGGGGCCATGTAGTCATTCATTGGGAATGAATGAATGAGCAGAAAAGCAAAAACTATAAATGATAAATGTTGCTTGCCATAGATAGTTAATGCCCTGCACTGACAGGAGTCTTGAGAAACTTACTGAACTTACCTCCTACATGCATAGTTTCCTTAGCTCGATTGCACAGAGATGTATTAGCCAATTTGTATCATTTATCATTTTAATCTACATTTATAGTCAAAAAAGGGTTATCCCACAATCACAATTTTTTTTACTTTTTCCTCCAATGAATGACTTATTCTGTCTACTGTAAAGCCTGCAACAGCTTCCAATCAAATAAAACTTACTTGTACTCCTCTTCTCCAGAGCATCATGTAAAACAGTTCAAGTTTAATTACAGTATTTGCTCTAGCAGCATTTTCTTCCTTTCTTTGTTAACCTTAATCTCTGGCTTCCTTAAAGGAGAACTGTACCCACAGCTTAAAAATATATGTTTATTTAATCATGGTTTGGTGTTTCCTACATTTTAACACAGCTCTGGGACTATTTACAGGTTTTTAAATATTTTTATACATAATTTCTGAGTCTGGCCACATAGGGTCTAGGATCTTGAAGTGATCCTGATTGTTTAGTCTGCCTCTAGGTATCCCATAATGCAGTACTTGTCTGTAAAAAATTATATTATGCAGGCTTCTTTTTTCTTAAAGCTCCTGTCACTGCATTGATTTTACATGCATACACTGCTGTCTTTCAGACAGTATTAAGTAACATTTCATGCCGTTCAGTGACTACTTAAAACACAAACAATGCAAATGCCACAACAGACTTTCAAAGTGCTTTCTACTGCCGCTTCTTTTTAGAATGGCTAAATTGCAGTCTTTTGTGAAGTCTGAATTGTACTACTTTGACTCATCTATCATCCCCCTTCACACCTAACTTCCCTCGCTGTCAAAGCGCTAAATGTAATTTGAGCTGTTATCTGCTGTGATTGACAGCTTGCAGCAGGAGACTTGACTCATGTACTGTTTCCTTGTTGTATGTTTTACTTTCTGTATAGGTTGGGGAAGGACCAGGGAGCTGTGACATCACAACATGGGTGGATTTTAAGGACGGTTGTGGTGATGTCAGTTTGGGGAGAGAATTGGCCAGAAAACTATCTGTATTCATTGGCCTTGATGACCTCAATGAATTGGAGACTGCAGCAAGCTGTTTCAGGGCAGGATAAACGTTTTTTGAAAGTAAAACCACCACAGTACAGTAAGGTACTATTGTAGTGGAGTAAAACACTCATTTGAAAATATTTTAAATGCTGTATTGTTGTTTAATCATAGCAGGGACTTAAATAGGGAGAAAAAGGACAGAGAAGTTGAGCAACTAGTAATAGAATCCCATTGTTGTCCTTTAAAATGACTAGCCTTGGTTCAATGATTTTATATTATTGACAAATCCCCCCTTTTATACCGACATCAAGACAAGAAGAAAAGCTAACTATCAACAACTTTTCTACAGCCAGTTGACTGACACCCACAGGATGTACCCCATTTGCAGGACAATTTACTCCTTGCTCCCCAGACTTAATTATTCTAACCCTCAGCCAGCTTCGTGTTGCAGAAAGAAACTCTTTGCCAGTCATCTCACACAAAAATTGCTATATTTAACACATGTGACAGTGTTAGTTACAATGCAAGCATTAACAGAATCTGTCAGTAAACTGACGATTGAGTCCTATAAATACTATGTCATAACAAATTCCTCTGGCTGTCCCACTAAATCTATGGTTCTTCTCATTGCCTCCTAGTCTCAGTTAGCACTAGCCTTGCCATATGTCACATTCCTTTATCTTCTTGTATCTTAAACTGGTGTAGCCCCTCCTTCTTAAATGTAGCTTTCTGTTTTCCACCATTCCTTTACTCCTCATACTTCTTGATAATGTTTTTTCAAATGAATCGCAAGTACTGCATGACAGAAAGTGCAGAGGATTAAGGCTTTTAGCAGTCAATCATCTGCTTACTGTTGTCCAGGGTTTGATTCCTTCAGCCTCTTTTAGCCTAATGTGTGATTCTAAGCAAGTGACTTAATCATGCAGTGCTCATGGGTAGCCCAAAAATGGACACCTAGTTTAAAAAAAATAAAATAAAATACATTGTTTCTGCCTTAGAAAGTCCTCTGCTATTCTCTACTTGATTGTAGTGCTGGTAATAATCCTAAACTTTTCATTTGTTTGTTTTTTTCAGTTTTCTTTAGAGCCACATGACTTTATATTGAAGAAAATTCAGCCATATTAAAAAAAAAAGAAGAAAGGGAAAAAAGAAAACATCCAGTGTTTCCTCCTTATATCCTAGCACTGCTTTTATCTTTACCTTGCCACTGCTATAGTAAAAGTATAATTCTAAGTTGCCTGCATATCCTATCTTATCCCCTTAAATTCCTTAATGGGTCACTTTTGTTCTGTCTTCTAAGCCTTAAATGAAAGCATCAAAACTGTGGTGTTTTGTGTATGCATTTTAAATAGCTTCTAATGTGTCAAGATGTGATGTCACAACATGTGGTATAAATATAGTAATGGGATTCAAATAATGTAGACAAGATATATTTAGTGATCACTTTAAAAAGTTAGGTAAACGCCAAACCTGCTAGGCAGAAATTGTCAGAGATAAAAAAAGTACCTTAACTATGTAACAGTAGCTCTGTGTGTGTGTGTGTGTGTGTGTGTGTGTGTGTGTGTGTGTGTGTGTGTGTGTGTGTGTGTGTGTGTGTGTGTGTGTGTGTGTGTGTGTGTGTGTTCGCGCGTGTGTGTGTCTCTCTCTCTCTTTCACTCTCTCTCCCCCCTGCATGCATGCTTTTGTGTCCATTTGGTCATTTTGTTCTCTTTGTTTCTCATGTGTCATCTTTCTCTTTCTCACTCATACTCCTTCACTCTCTGTCTCACGGTTTTTCTTTGTAGTCAGACATTTTTACTAGAGTTTGTATGGAATGCTGAAACACAATCACCTTGGGAGGTAGCCATGAGCAAACATGAGCTGACAGTCAAAAATGTGCCGAGGATAATGTCAAATTCCAAAGTGCAAGAACATTTCTGATGACAAAGATTAGGTTCAAAGAAAACATTCTTAAAACCACAAGTACTTTAATACCTACTGGGCCCATTATACTAGTTAACTTTCCATTTATGAATGAAGTCCTACTTATAGCATGTACCTTTGCAAGCCAAAAGCTACTGCTGGTTTAAGGCTCTAAGGCTCATTAACTGAAATAATGGGTTAGGAGTGGTTGTTCACAGGTATACACCATTAACAGGGGATGGGGTTATCACTGCTTTTACTGCTGTTACTAAAATAACTCATACTGTTTCATCTAAAGCACTTCTTTTCACTTCCCATTTTATGCAAATAAGAGATGTTAACATGTTCTTTAAATTGCAGGGTGTTACCAATGGTGTCCAGCATGAGCAATCTGCATTACAATGAAGTTATGACTGCACTGTGAGAACAAATGTGTATTACCTGCTCATACCTGTGTGGGTCAGTTTCTGAGACTAACTCAGAGCAGACAGTAGGTACTAAATGCTGCAAACCACTGCTCATATAGGTTAGCAAATTTCTGTTTAACATGGATGGCAATGCAACAAACTGGAAAACTACTACCATGTAAATTAGTTACTGAAACAGTATTCTAATTTCTACTTAATGTTTGTAATTAACAGCTTTAGTGATTTATGTATGCATATTTTAATCATTAGCACAGACAATATGCTTAAATAACAACTATATTTACTTTATCTCATCCAAAATGGATCGCTGATTACACCAGTGACATTTCAATTAATAGTTCATTATGAATGTGGTTGACTTTAATTGACAATAAGTACTCTGTTAAACCATTTTTTCTCTTGCAGCATTGCAACAATTATATGCTTTTCTTTGATGTTTAACAAAATTAGAGTGAGTGTTCAGAAACCAACAACACCAATGTTGTGTAGTATGTCTAGAAGTTGTGCTAAGAGAGAGAATAACAGAGATAAACATGTGAACTCTTGAGAAAAAGAGGTGGGATGGTGCAAGGGCACTGAAAAACATTTAAGCTCCTCAGCTGGATCATACTGTCACACTTACTTCCCCTTCTGCTTCTCATGGTCTGAGTTATAGTGGCAACTGGCTAAACAAGTCAGATGATCCTCAAGAGTTCAAAATCCTGCCAACAGATGTACCCCCTGCAGTATGTCATGGGTCTGTAAAACAATGTCTTCTTTCTGCATTGCAATGCTTCTTTCTGTGGGGAGAACATGAAATCATTCCACTGGGCATCCCTGTTAGATGCCCCAAACCATCTTGTTGAGTTCTTCCTATTCCAATGGACTGGTTGCTTTACTATGATGTTCTCCCAGATAACTGAGCTATCACACTTCATAAAAAGAGCAATGACTATACAGAGAAACACTTTTCATTATACAAAAAAATAAGAAAACAAAGGGGGAAAGTAGAAAAGAGGATTAGTAAGAGAGACGTTGAACAAATAGAAAAAATTAAGTCACAGATTATCTGTGAAATTAAAAATTTAGTGTAGAAAATCCCTAGATGAAGGAGTGGAAAGCATCTGAAGAAATGACACATGATGATCCTTTGGAGACTTCTGTAGGAGACTGGTACAAAAGTTCAGTTCAAGTTGTACAGCAAGGGAAAGAGCATGAGACAGCAGCAACTCTGACGCAGGTAATATTGCAGAGAGACATTGGCCAGAGAAACTGAAATGAAATTAAGATATGAAAGAGCAGCAGATGTAGCCAGCTGCACCTGAAGAGGATATGCCACAGGAAGATGGTCTGGAACTTTCTGTAGAATACTTGCAGGAAATGCAGAGCAAAGAAGATGCTTTCAGTCTAGAAGAAAATTATCTACGGGAAAAGTTTCTTGATGTAATAGAAATTGATAGACATATTAAGATTGATGAAAGAAATAGACTACAGGATGTAAATAAGACCAAGAATGATAGAATATTGGTAAAGCAGATGAACACAGTAATTAGGACTAGGAAGACAAATTCTTGTAATATAACAAAAATAAATAAGATATATTACAGTGTATCTAAATTAATAACAGAAATTTTACCACAAAAGCATAGAGCAACAAAGAAAAAGAAAGGAAGTAACAAAATGTCACCATGGAAGCACTGAACAGAGATATCTATAAGGCAATTAAAGCAAGTAGTACTACTTTCAGTAGAATATAGAATAAGGACTAGATTATCAAAAATACTTAGAAAGACATAGTAAAAGCAATGCACAGTATCAAACTAGACCAGGATCTGTCATCCAGTTTTGCAAATAATAAACTAAAAATATCAGCGCAGGTAGAAAAAACTTACAAGATGTGCATATAAATATAAAGGAAAAGTACAAAATAAGCAATTCATTGATGACCCCAAAAAGTTTTATGGACACTTGGAAACAAAGCAAAACAAATAAAAACACCACCAAAAAAAAGAAGAACTAGATGCATTTTGAAGAAATATTTATGAAGACCCTGTCAAACAAAATAAAGATGCTGAATGGATAAAAAAATTAAAAGAAACAAGCAGTTTTAATGTAGAGGGTATGAAATGGGATGAGGTAGTGGCCAGAGAAATGGAATTAAAATTAAGAAAAGCTCCCAAATGGAAAACCCCAGGCCCAGATGCCATATCTAAATTTTGGCTAAAAGTATTAACGTCTGCTCACAAACATTTAGCCCTGGGTAAGAATTACTTATACATGCATCCTGAATGGACATCAACCTGGTTAATAGCAGAAAAAACAATATTAATTCTTAAGGGTAAACCTGCAAGCCATCCTAAAAGTTATAGACCAGTAACTTGTCTTTCAGTGCTATGCAAACTATACATTGGAACTGATGCTGACAGAATTCATAGTGATTTAGAAAAAACTCAGTTATGACAACAGAACAAAAAGAGTCATATGGCACAAAGGATCATTTGTTCATCATCATCATCATCATCTTCTTTCGGCTGTTCCCGTTAGGGGTCACCACAGCAGATCATCTGTTTCCATTTCTTCCTGTCCTCTGCATCTTGCTCTGTCACACCAACCACCTGCATGTCCTCTCTCACCACATCCATAAACCTTATTCTAAGCCTTCCTCTTTTCCTGTTACCTGGTAGCTTCATCCTTAGCATCCTTTTCCCAATTTACCCAGCATCCCTTCTCAGCACATGTCCAAATCAACGTAATCTTGCCTCTCTGGCTTTGTCTCCAAACCTTCCAACCTGGGCTGACCCTTTAATATACTTATTCCTAATCCTGTCCACCCTTGCCACACCCAGTGCAAATTTTAACATCTTTAACTCTGCCACATCCAGCTCTAACTCCTGCCAAACAAAGGATCATTTGTTGCTAAATAAAATTATAATAGAGAACTGTAAAAAGGGGAAAAAATCTGTGTATGACACGATCAGATTACACACAACCCCCCCCCCACACATTTGACAGCATTCCACATTCATGAATAAAAGAACACTTACAGATCTATAATAGATACCCTACACTGATCAATTTTATTACAGTCACCATTAAATAATGGCAAACCACTTTGCAACTAGTCATGACAAAAGGTAAATTATTATCCCAAGGATACAAATTTAAAGGGGGATATTCCAGGGTGATTCTTTGTCACTACTTTTTTTTCAGTCTTTTTCTTAATTCATTAAGCTGTTTATTTAACAGATTAGGACATAATTGCAATTTGGTCCCAGAAAACAACAATTTTTAAAGACTTCTCATCAGATTTTTGTGGATGACTTAAAACTGTATAGTTCATCAGATGAGGAGTTGAATGCATGATTGCAAGTGGTTAAAACTTTATCAGATGATATAAGAATTCCATTTGGACTTGATAGATGTGCAAAAGTAATGTTTAAAGCAGGAAAGCTGCAGCACCAACAAAATATCAATTTGGCACAGGATTGCAATATAAAGGAACTTGAGCAGGAGGGAGTATATTTATGAAGCATCAGCAATAAAATATGAACAAATGCAAATAAAGATCAGTAAGGAATATTTCAGAAAATGAATACTAATATTGAAAGCTGCCTTGACATCTAGGAATAAAGTCCAAGCTACAACCCAATTTGTTCTTCTTGATCTAAATTACAGTTAGGGGGTGAATGACTGGCCCCAAAAGATAATTGGATCAGCTGGACGGGAAAACAAGAAAAATGCTTTATGTTTATCAAATGATATATAAAAATCAGGGTTTACCACGAGTATATATTCCTTGTTATGGAGGTCACCTCAAAACTGATTACACATACAGATCTGGAGTCATCAGACTGCATACACATCTGCTGACCTTACCAGATCCAAACAGAGTAAATATTTTTAAAATATGAGGAGAAGTCTAAGATGACATCCCTGCTTAGTTTAGCAGAAGTATATTAGTATCACATGGGAATGGAAATCAAAGCAGGTGTAGACAAAAATCAGGCTGCAACTGAATGTGCTTAAGAAAAGAAAAGAAAGAATATAAGGAGAAGGATCAGACGAGAAGGAAGAAATGTGGAAAAGGCATAAATATTACGGCAAGTATAGAGATCTCTTGGAACAAACTCATGTCGATCAAGATTTGACATGTAAATGAATGGTTAAGGAGAGATGAATTGAAACCAACATTGAAAAGGTTAATAATGGCAGCCCAGGATAGTAGACTATGCACACATTGGTTTAAAAAAATCCATTGAACATGTGGGAGAAACAGATAAATGCAGGTTCTGTAAAGAAGAACTGGAAACAGTCATGCATCTTGCTGTTGGGTCTGATGCACTTATGTCAGAGGGTCCTTTCACTGAAAGGCACAATAATGCAGCAACTGTTGTATTGGGGATTGTGCAAACACTACACTACTGAAGTAGATGAGAAGCATTAGAAGCATAATGATGACATTTGTATCACATGGGATCACCCATTAATAACTGTTCGAAAAATAGACACAAACCCAAATATAGCAGTCCATGAAAAAAGACAAAAGTAGCATTGATCACTGAAATTTGCTACACCCACTGATTAAAGTGTGTTACATACAGAGAGATACAAACTCATAAAATATGAGGATTTGCAGGCAGAAAAGGAGGCAGTGTGAAAAAAATATCTAGACAGTTCTAATAGTAGAGCAGCAATAGGTCTAACAAAAAAGAATTTACAGTCTTATTTAGATATATTACAAAAATATATAACTCCATATGAATTGCAGAAGGTGTCAATTCTGGGCACTTTGTGGATGCTGCAAAGTCGGCTTAGATATGCATCTGTGATTTCTTATCCAGTCATCTATCTAGCATTTGAGGAGTGTTAGGGTACTCCTTTGTTTAATATGGAAGGGGAATCTATTCCAGAAGAAGGGAATTCTTTGGGAGCACTAGCTATCCTAGCAGCATATTCTGTTTATATTTTAGTGGAAGTTTAAATTTCTAGTATGAGTGTTTGTGGAGTTACATATTTTGTAATCATGTAGATCACTCACACACACACACACACACACACACACACACACACACACACACACAATACAGCCATATGAGGCCTTGCAAGCTATGCAGGGTGCACACACACACACACACACACACACACACACACACACACACACACACACACACACACACACACACACACAGACAATACAGCCATACGAGGCCTTGCAAGCTACACACACACAAACACACACACACACACACACACACACACACACACACACACACACACACACAATACAGCCATATGAGGCCTTGCAAGCTATGTAGGGTGCACACACACACACACACACACACACACACACACACACACACACACACACACACACACACACACATAGACAATACAGCCATACGAGGCCTTGCAAGCTATGCAGGGTACACACACACACACACACACACACACACACACAGACAATACAGCCATGCGAGGCCTTGCAAGCTATGCAGAGGTCACCCTGCAAGATCTGCAGGTAACCAAAAATAGAGGCACAGCTTTTAGCATTCTGCTAAGGACACAGAGCTTCATTCAGCCTTTGATTTATTTTATTGTAGAAGCATTTGGAGTCTTTTGAATTGGGTGATGTGTTTTTGTAAGGTTTATGTTGCTTTTACCAACAATCTTGTTCTTTCTGCCCATACCCACAAATGATAACCAAAAATGAGGATGTGGACAGATACTTCTTTATCCACAGAATGGCTGCCTGACTGCACTTACTGCCCTGAAGTACTTGTTAGCCTAAAATCCTCCTCATCATTCCATTTGAACAATACATCAAGGTTTTATAGCCTTCTTGTAAGGGTACCTGTCTCTCTGTTTTCCAGGACAGCACCCTGGACTCAAAGTTGTGGATGCTAATTTCATCCAAGTTGCTTCACACTTGGCAGTATATTTCTTGAGTGCACGTTGGAGATCATGACTCAAAAACATGCCTAAGAATGGCAAGACATAATCCAAGGAGGGCAAAGTACTCAGCTTAAATAGCACAGATAGTGGTACTCTTTTAGGGAAGGGGTGGTGATGACTGACAAAACCCTCCTGAAGAACGGAAGTATGAAAAGCATTCATTACATTCAAGGATATTAATAACATCCTTACAATGTTTCCAAGAAGGGTTCTAAGATATAATTCATAAAAACTAAAGCTTATCTATTAAGTAGTGGATATCTTAGAGCATTTGGTCTTTGCCATGAAAATTATGTTTCTGTGATAATATGAATTTTGGAAGATGGGCTTTTTAAAACACTGTATGTGCCAGTAATCCATTAATTCTGCCAAGTGATAATATCATACAAGACGCTCTAATGTAAGAATATGCATGTAAATCTGAGCTTTATCACTGGAAAAGGAGCAAGCTCCTCTACAATCAGCATTTATATTTGCCCCTGAACTGTGGGACAAAGCCAAACATTAACTAAGATGGTTACATAGTATAGCAGTTTTCACCAACTATTCCCATATTTGCAGTCCATCTACCCTCACCAGAAGACCCAACAGCAAATATAAGGCAGAAAGCACTTACTTAGTATTACAGGAGCTCTCCAGTATAAATACTTTGTGGCAAATTAATCTCAGCTGCTATTTCCTCAGATGAAAACAGTGACTGCATTGCAAATACAGAAAAGGGTGTGCAAACTGTGCACCATGTTGGACGCTGTCTTTGCTGCTTTAAATCTAGTCCTGGAAAACACCTGATCATAAGAGCTGCTCAGATGGCACAGTAACAATGAGCTGTTTGTTTAGAATGCAAAACTAGAAACCTAAGTGACTAGACATCAATCTATCTGGCATTAATAGAGTCCAAGATGAAGGAATTAGAATGGCAGTGTAAAGCTCAGATAGCAAAAGCTGGCATGATTGAAAAGTGGATCAAGCAAAACAGAGTATACCTGATGTGGCTGGGGGATGACCTAAAATGATCTGATTCAACAGATGTTTGCTTCAGTTTTAATAACTGCATGGTAGAAGTCGTATCTTCCTATTAAAAGTGAAACATGCTATAAAAATCACAGAAAGATGGTATGTAGCTCACCTCCCAGGCATTTTATTCTTCATTTTAGAATACACTGAAAAGGAAATTTGTTGTACAGTACTCTGTCAGCAACTAGTTCCCTATTATTTGGTAGTGTCACCACTAAGATTGTGCAAGATTATTGGTGTCAGTTGTATCAAAGAAGGAAAGTAGTCACAGAATTAGTTGTGACAGTTGTATCAAAGAAGGAAACCAGTGAGAAACTGATAAACATGCACACAAAATCAAATCACAAGTTTCAAAAAAGAATTGTCATTTCAATATAAAAATCAAATGCAATGATTAGTGATGAAGAAATGTAATATGTACACTAAATGAGTAGTGGGCATGTCTTGGCAAGTTTGTGAAATGTCGTTTGCTCTGAGCTAAGTTGTTTGTTGTTGTTTGTCTTTCGGCTTTTCCTGGTTAGGGGTCGCCACAGTGGAACTCCGGTCCGCTAATGATTGGCAGTAGATTTTCACGAACACTGAGGTGCCAGCTCGATGTTCAACCTTCACTGAAGGCATGCCCATTTACACATGTCTTTCGAACGCCCACCCAACTGCGGGGAGGACATGCAGACTCCACACAGAAGGCACTCCCCGCACTCCAGCCGAGAATCAAACGGGAGAACCTCTTGCTGTGAGGCAACAACGCTACCGCTGCACCACTGCGGATTTTTTCTCTGAGCTAAGTAACACATCTAAAATGCATTGGAGAAACTCCATTCATTCTAAAAATAGTGAAGTATGTCTCTCTTATCTAGTAATTGCCTGCTCCAAAGGATATTTGTCTGTTATTAAAGCTATATATTGAAACAAGTACTCAGCTGAAGAAAATATCTAAACCATCTTTATGTAAGACTCAAAGACTCCAGTAACAAATAGCGCTGTAAGTATTTATTGCTTAAATCTATATCTTCTCAGGGTGCTCTCAACAGCAACATGCAGTCTTCAGTAAGTAATAAGGAAAGTCGTTTTTATGATGTTGATCCACCCACTGATAAGCAGCACAGTTTGAGAAGTGAAGCTAGTAATATTTTGCCACAAAGTATGACTTTCCTAAAATGTTTGTGTTCCAGGAATGGCAAGTGAATTAAATGCGCAATTGCTAAATGAGAATACCGAAAAACCTTCTGCTGTTTATTAAAAACTTGATAAGCTTGAAGCAGCAGTTAATAATATCTCCATTTTGCAAGAAACTATGAATGAAGTAGTAGAGAATCAATCTATGCGTGAATCTGACTTACAGGAAATGAATCAGAAGATCAGTCTTATGGCTGTGAGGTTAGTTTCATGAAAAAGAAAATGAAGCAGAATGAATGTGAGAATATCTCGTTGCAGAGCAAACTTATTCACCTTGAAGCTAAAAAGCGAAGGACCAACCGGAACATGTTGGGGGTTCCTGATGACTGGGATGATAAAAAAGACTTAGAAAGTGACTTACTAGCAATGTTTCAGAATGTTATGGATAAGACCTGTGTGAAAAACCTCACTATTCTAAAAACTCATGGCATACAGGAAAAAAGGCTAGCAGTGTCCCTGTTGAAGTCTCACATTATTCTTTTGGAGAACATGATACTTCAGCAGGGACATTGCTAGTCTGTTTTCCTGTAAGCCATGAGTTTTTAGACTTGTGGCATTTTTCACTGAAGTTTTTTGAGTTGGTTCCCCACCATGGGAAGGGGATTTACCTACAGGATTTGGTTTGGAAGGCACTATTTGTTTGATTTTCCTTATGTTATAGATAAGAAGAAAATGGAAATAATTCAGTTAGTTCAATTTTCATAGAACTATATACACCACAGTTCTGAATTTATCCAGTATAAATGTTAGGCTGATTGTAGTAACGTTTTTAAGAAATTACAATAAGGATAAAATACTTGCATCTGCTATAAGAAAAAAAAACAGCATTGATAGTACGGTTATTTCAATCTATTCAGGTTTGCCTTATGAGATCATAAAGCAATGGTGTTCCTTTTCAGAAATTCAAAATAATCTTTTTGCACAAAGGAAATAAAATATTTATCAGCAAGAGTGAAAGAAGTATGGAAATCTATGCCATTAGTTTTTACTACTGAGCTGGAAACTCAATTAGAGTTAACTGTTTTGGGATATATTTGAACTTCTTCACTCCATCCAGGAAAATGTCCACGATGGTTCATGCATGTTCACCCTTTTTGGACTCTATATTGACTTATTATTTCATTTTGTTTGTATGCTTTTTCTTTATGTTTTTGCTTTTTGGGCATGCAATGAAGAAAGTTAAAGATATGTCACTATTTTTTATTGACATAGAGGTTCTCTGGTTCGATCCTCGGCTGGGGTGCCTTCTGTGCGGAGTCTGCATGTCCTCCCTGTGGTCGCGTGGGTTTCCTCCGGGTGCTCCGATTTCTTCCCACATCCCAAAGACATGCTGTAGGTGGATTGGACACTCTAAATTGGCCCTAGGTGTGAGTATGTGCATGTGTGTGTGTACCTTCTGTGGAAGGTTGGGCGCCGGGCTGGCAACTTGACACTGTAAAACTCCACTGCCAATCATGAGCAGACAGGTGATCTGCTGTGGCGACCCTTAACCGGGAAAAAGTCGAAAGAAGAAGAGTGTTTTTTTTTTTTCATATAAAGTCTTTGAATACTAATGGTACATGTTTTCAAAGTTGAGCAAGGTGTTTGACTGTTTAAGTAGTTTTTCAAAAGATATTATCCTGTTGTGAGAAGTTCACAGTAGTAATGAACAGTGTATGTTATTGAAAACAAAATATGCATGGATTATAAATTATGGCACAAGTAAGTCTACTGTAGTTTTAATTTTGATTAAAAATTCTTTTAGTGGTGATATTATTGAATTTCTATTAGTGATTCCAGGTCATGTAACTGGTGTTTCTTTGATTTGAAAAAATCATTTTATATGTACTTATATTTTGTCTGTTTATGGGCCCTTCAAAAATTTTTCAGCTTTCTTAGATAACATTAGTGATTTAATTCAAGTTTTGGGTAATATCACTGTACTTATTGGAGGAAACTGGAATTCTTTGTTGGATGTTAATTTAATGTAGATACAGTGGATATAAAAGGTGTAATCACTCCTGTTGAAATGTCAGGTTTTACTTTATTGAAGCGTCTTTTGATTTAATTACAGCATTCAGTCTTCTTGGGTATACACCTGCCATCAATTAAAGAGACTCTGATTAACCCCAAATAAAGTTCAGCTGTCCTAGTAGGATTTTCCTGACATTTACTCAGTTGCCTGCTACAGCAAAAGCCATGGTTCACAGAGAGCTTACAAAACACCAAAGGGATCTTATTGCTGAAAGGTATCAGTCAGGAGAAGGGTACAAAAAAATTTCCACAGCATTGGATATACCATGGAACACAGTGAAGACAGTCATCAAAAAGTGGAGAAAATATGGGACAACAGTGTGTTGCAAAGAACTGGACATCCTTCCAAAATTGATGAAAAGACAAGATGAAAACTGGTCAGGTAGGCTACCAAGAGACCTATAGCAACATTGAAGGAGCTGCAGGAATTTCTGGCAAGTACTGGTTGTGTACTACATGTGACAAGAATTTCCCATATTCTCCATATGTCTGGGATATGGGTTAGGATTGCAAGATGGAAGCCTTTCCTTGCACAGAAAAACATCCAGGCTCGGCTAAAATTTGCAAAACAATACATCAAGTCTCCCAAAAGCATGTGGGAAAATATGTTATGGTCTGAAGAGACCAAGGTGGAACTTTGTGGCCACAATTCCAAAAGGTACGTTTGGCACAAAAACAACAGTTTGCATCACCAAAACAACACCATCCCCATGATGAAGCATGCTGGTGGCAGTATCATGCTTTGAGGTTGCTTTTCTTCAGCTGGAACTGGGGCTTTAGTCAAGGTGGAGGGAATTATGAATTTACCAAAATAAATCTTGCTCTCCAACTCATTTTCTAAAATAATATGGCCAGCCCTATTAATAAAGGGGCACTACTTACACATTCTACAGGGAACTGTTCCCTTTCCTACTTTTATTCTACCAGGATTGTCCTTTTCCAAAATTTGTTTGAAATTCCTGCCAGTTTTAAAGGATAACATGAGCTTTTGTCCAACCACCTCAAACACTTCCCTGTTTTCCTTAAAAATACTCCAGCCATTTTTCAGTATTTGACAAATAGTCCTAGCATAATTGTACTCCATTACTAGTGCCCTTTCATATTTTTCTTCCTTACCTTTCTTCGTGCCCACTCCAAGCCCTATATCAAGTAGGGAGCTATATTTGTTGCCCCAACCTGGTTGTCTGGGTACCCCCTACTAAGGAACATGTCCTTAAATTTGGCCAACTCAGCCATAAGAGCTACTCTTTCTGATGTCATTCTCGCAATGTGAATTGCCTTTCCCTTCACCAAATTATTTTTCTGGAAATGGGGATGACAACTCAGATAGTGTAGATAACCATTGCACCAGGTGTCCTTCCTATAAATACTGGACTTAAAACCTCTATGGATTTGAGAGATGGTAACATCCAAATAAATGATACTGTTGTTCCCCCAGTTGTGGGTAAACTTAAAAAAGTCAAAACACCCGTTCAGATAGTCCATAAACCTAGTTATACCCTCCTCATCCCCATCCTATAATACAAATATGTCATCCAAAAACCTGACATATAGATGTATAAATTTAGAGAAGGGACCGTTGACGACATGTGCGAGTTCCTGGCCCAACATCACCAGGTTAGCATTTATTGGGGCACACACAGCACCCATAGCTACTCCTGTAACCTGCTAGTAAAACTCTCCCTGAAAATGCATATAATTGTTGTCAAGGACCAACCATAAGTTCCACTAGGCAGGCTAAAGAATCACTAGGTAGAGTGGAAAATTTTACCAACGTTTCTTGAAAATACTGAATCCCCTCAATTCTAGGAATAACTGAAAAAAAGTATTTTACATCTATAGTCAAGAAGATCAGAACATTTTTCCATATGAAGGATTTTAATTTACCCAAAAAATCCCATGAATCCTTAACTAAGTGTTCAGTATTACCAGTAATTTATTTGGCCCAATAGTCAATACATACCACTAAAGGGTGAGTCTTAGAACCCCTAGCTAAAACCACTAGCCTAAACTGTGGATCACACACACTGACTTATATGGACCTTTGAAATTCCAAAAATATTCAGGATTATGGGATTCAACTGTTTCAAAAAATGGTAAGTTTCCCCATCAGTCCTGTTATCAAGCAGGTATTCCTTCAAATATGAGTCAATCCTGCGATATGCAATAAAAATCTCATTCTTTGACACTGGGGAGTATGTTTCATTATCTAATAGTAAATTAGTCATGACTATATTCCTCTGTTGCATACAGAACAACCCCCACCTCCCTTATCAGGTTTCATAACCCAAATTCCTTTATTGTTCTTTAACATTTTTAATATGTTCCATTCCTCTCTTGTCAAATTGGAAGGGACCTTTTTGTCCTGAGAGTATAGTTTGTAAATTTCTTCAGAAACACATTTTTCAAAAACCTGTAAAGCTGAGTTGAGGGGTGGGTTGAAAATATTACTCCTATGAGGACCCTTTGGTCTTTGAAATATAATCCCAAGTAAACCTTTCTAAGGTACAACTTGAGTTCTGTTAGAACATTAGCCACATCTCCTCGATTGGTAGGGATAAACTGAAATCCCTTAAGGAATAATGTAAAAAATTCTTTAGTTAAAGTTTTATGGGTATAATTATAGATCTTAAAACCTTTAAATTCCACCACTATAACATCATTACTCAATCTTATCAATTATTCCTCCATCTGCCTGATGTCTGGTTAGGGTCACTACATTCCCTTGCTGTTGACCTGAATCCATTACAGACCTGGTTTTGCTGTCTAGTCTCTCAGACCACCTTAAATGAAAACATTCTTACCTGTTTGGGAAAATGAGTTCAAATCATCCAAACCTCCCTGATGTCTAATGTTGTTAACCTCTCTAAATGTGGGTGGAGATTGATTAAACACTACCCTTTCCCCGTTCCCTTTTTCACCAAGGATTCTTATAAAAACAGATGTGCAAAATGGGTGTCCTTTGTCCTCAACTCTTTTCTCTCTTTTAGCTCTAAATCCTTTATTAAACAGAATTTTTCTATAACATATTATACTATAAATATTGTGAATATTAATATCTTGTACACAGATGACATTATGATAATTACTGTTTATTGCCAAGATATTAACAAATCGTGATATTTTTGAAAATGTCAAAAATGTAATGGTATTTGTGATTAATTATCAGAAATCTGATAATATTCAGTTATATAAACAAAGGGATGTTGTTATGGACTTTAATATGTGTACACTGATTCCTAAATTTTAAGGATGTACTTTTTTAGGAATAACATATTCCCCTAATTTAAAGAAATCCTGTGATGTTACTAGTAGCATTTATTATAAGATGATAGTTTCTTGAATAGATTCTGTGGATAGTAAACATTTTCCTAAACGTTGTCGCCTCACAGTTAGACGTTGCCCGTTCGATTCTCAGTTAGATCGTCTTCTGTGTGATGACATGTGTGAATGGGCGTTCCTTCGTTGAAGGTTGTGCGTTAGGCCTGGCAAGCCAGTAAGTAAAAATCTACTGCCAATCATTAGTGGACTGGAGTTCTGCTGTGGCGACCCCTAACCGGGAAAAAGCCGAAAGACACAAACAAGTCAGGTGAATATCATTAAGGCAATAATTATTCATTTATGTATATTTTAGTTTCACAACTTTACTGTCCTTCCTCCTCTTTTTTGGTATAAAAAAGATGAGGAGGAATCACATTTGTATATGTACACACACACACACACACACACACACACACACACACACACACACACACACATATATATATATATATATATATATATATATATATATATATATGGGTCCACTATGTAATCTTGACATACTGAAATCCTGAAATTCAGTATTTCAAAATTACATAGCCGAAAACCTAAGCACAACTCACAATTCCGAAAACATACAACCACAAAATTCAAAATGCCGAAACTACGCTACACATACAGTACACACATAAACAAACACAAAAATCCCCCACCCCACAATCAAATAAATGCATCTACACTATAGATAAGCAAGGGGACGCAGCCCCTCACACCTCCCTACTTATATATTCTAACTCTGAGATCATACAAACAGAAACACTAATGAAACTCACACACACACATCTTACAGTCCCTCATACACACACATTACAGTCACAACACACACTTACACACACTAAAGCCCCTAACCAACACATTTACACAAACAAACTTACCTAAATTCAACAGATACATCCACACATCGCACCAGCAGAAGCGGAAATTCAACATCTTCATTCTTCGAGATGTTGAATTTCGTGCTTCTGACGGTTTTGGAACTTTGAGTTTTCGGCTATGTAATTTTGAAATACTGAATTTCGGGATTTCAGTATTTCGAAATTACATAGTGGATCCATATATACACACACATATATATATATATATATATATATATATATATATATATATATATATATATATTATGATAAAATTATCCAGTGAGTACTACTGAACTGAACACTATATAAAATAAAACACCTCTAACGAAGGAAGGAAAAAAAGCTAGAAAAACAAATTTCCGATTTGACTGCTTTTGTTCTTTATCGAACTTCATCAGAAATCTTTCAGTACCCAAATATGAGTGAAAATTCAAACGTAACCAGCCTAAAATACAAGAGATGAAGCTCCACCCGCAATGTGGATGTTATGAGGTATCTGTTCCATTTGAGTAAACATTTTATGTTTACATCACCATTCAGTCCAGGGGGCATGTCAGCATGCAGCCTGACTTGCCACTGAAGTTTCTTAACCTCACACAAGTTATTACTGTCACCAAAAGGCACAACAACTTTCTCAAGAACAGAAAAATGAAAACATGAAAACTGAGAACACACAGAGCTATGCTTGGCTAAAGCATTTTTAAATTCAAAGATTCTAATAGCTCTGCAATGTTCCTTTATTCTGTCACTTAGCTTATGAATAGTCTTACCAATGTAGAATGATCCACAGTGTGAGCAAATCGAAATGTAAACAATACAAATGGAAGCACAATTGAATACTTCTTTAAAGTTTAGGGTAAAATTCTGTGCTGAGAGAAAGAGCTGATATCCCACTAAAATGTATTTACAGCAAATACAATGACCACATGAGAATATGCCTGCATTATTAGGAATCGACAAATTGTACCATTTTTCTCAGATTCAAATAAAGATTTAAGCGACATAGTTTTTTTAAAACAAAATGAAACTGTGGGACCCAAAGCTGTGCAAAGTTCTTTGTTAACATTAATAATGCTCCAGATTGTGGTGATACATTGTCTAATGATTTTGGAATCCAGAGAGATTCATAGTGGAAAATGAGAAATGTCATTGCAAAGGGAGAGGGAGAGTGACAGGAAGAGGAAGAGATGGGAGCAGCAGTCGTGCAAAAGGAAGAAGGAGAGTATAGATTCTGTACACAGTTATTTTGAACATCAGTGCAGTATTTAATTTGTCTAGCAAACCATTGTCCTGGTCCCCTTCAATAAATACATCACACCAAATGACATTTGACGACCTTTATTAATTTCATAACATAGCTTTGTTCACCATATTCATTAATTACAACTATTCATAATATAATTGATTCTAAACACAGCATAACCTCCTTATAATGTTAATCAGGGCAGCATACCTACTCACCATGCCCAGTAAGCAGCGTCCATACCTCTGCTCGCTTACTTTACTTATGAAGCACCATCCTTATGTTAATCAGGGCAGCGTACCTACTCACCCTGCCCAACAAGCAGGGTCCATACCTCTGCTCGCATACTTTACTTATGAAGCAGCGTCCCATCTCACTTCATACACCAGGGCAGTGTACCTACTCACCCTGCCCAACAAGCAGGGTCCATACCTCTGCTCTCTTACTTTACTTATAAAGCAGCATCCCATCTCACTTCAAACACCATTCATTGAATTACCTTCCACCAATAAGCAGCATCCTTACCTCAGCAAATTTCCTCCAACTACTCATTTTCTTTTCCCCAGATCCTTGAAATGAACATCCAGACACCAGAGAGGGAACAGAAGACAGCATGCCTATCCCTCTTCTCTGCCGACCAGCCTGACCAGGTTGTTCCCCCTCCCTTCTACCCAAAATTGTTCAAAACATTACTTCCCATAAAGGGAAAAGTCAAGCCAAACATAATTCGGTGTACCCAACACAAACTATAACCCCTTGAACTCAAATTGGCACCTATCCAAAACAACTGGTAACAAGTCTCACCCCAGGTCCCTGTCAACTGTAGCATATCACCTTAGTCCACCAATTAACCCAATCTGGATGTGCAACACTCAGTTACCATAGGGACTAGTCTAACTCCAAAACTTCTAACCTTAGACCAGCACCCCTTGACCTAGATCCTGAAAATTCACTTATACTCAGCAATGAAATACTCTATGTGCCCAGCCATAAACACCCCCAATTCACTCATTACTAAACCATTTTTAATCCCTGTTTGTCCCTGGCCTTTTCCCTCGAAAACTCTTTCCTTAAGTTACCTATACCACTAGTAGGTAATTAAGACCTGTCCTACAGCTGCCTGTCCTGCAACCAAGCTTCCTTTAAAACCTTCTAACTCCCCTGTAACCATGCACCCAGTTTCTAAAACTACCCCAACACAGCCACCTACCATGCTTCCTAAAATCTTCTCTATAAAATTCACACCAAACCCCCAGTGAAATGATCCTTGCTATTCTGTAAAGCCTTAACCTGGCATGTAAAATTAACACTACCTAGTCAAGGGACAAATGTGTCACCCAGAAGATACCACCCATTAGGAACAGACTCCAGCATCCTGTTAAACCTCATTGTCCCTTCCCCCCACATACGATTCAAACAACTGGATGAGTTAACACAACCACCCCAAGGTTCCAAGAAAGCAAGGACTGAACTTCACTGGCTTGCAAGAGACACAGGGCTTTAGCCTAATAAGTTCCTGTATTCCTTTGAATGTCATGACTCTACTCATCCCATGGGATCCCCACACTCCCTATAAACAGTCCCCGACAGTTTTCCCCTTGGCCCTCCTACCTACCTCTTCCTTAGTTGCCCCCTATACCAATGCAATAATCAGCTCCCACTAGTTAAACACAAAGGTCTAACATGCCCTACTAATGTGATTACTCAGATCCTCCTTGTGCCTCATTCCAGTGGCAAGACATCCATCCTATCAAAACATCACCTTTCAAATCCCCTTTTCAAGCCACCGGATGATGCCTTCTGCACTTCAACAACCTGCAAGGAAAAGAAAAACACAATAAATTCTATGTGCACACACACCAATAATTACTCAACATGGAGACACTGACAAGGACCTCTGCCACCCCATCAAGTGTTTGCCCAACTCTGTACCAAAGTATGGTACCAACCCCCCCTTTTTTATTTTTATTTTTATGACTCATATCCCCTTGGACAAGAGTGATAAGTGCTACCTGCAGAAAAAGAGCCAAACTTCTCCAACTTGTAACCATCCCTGAGCCAGTAGCCTAATAACTTCCTATGATACTAAGAGTGCTGTGACTCCACTCCACCTACCTGAACCCCGTTCACATTGACATGCCCTAATGAGCACTAAATAAAATGCATTACCTGTAACCTCATAAAGCCCACTGCAGGAATCCAAACTGTTACCTATGGCCAATGGCTGTTTCTTCCTTTTACAACCACCCCCTATTGAATGCAAATGCTCAAAAGCAGGGACAACTGTCAACTTTAATCTAACATACTGAATGGTTAATAGCATAAATTGTGCAACCAATTAACCTTGAGATCAGACACCCAAATGCAGGTCCTACCTTGACTAGCAGTGTAAATCCTCTACCAAACTCAACAACTTTGAAATCCACTTACTTCCATCAGTAAATGTTGCCCACTTGTGTGTAACCTCCTCGCTCACCCCTGCTTGCATCATCTGCAAATTCACACCAAAACTGGTCCTCAGCACAACACCATCTACAAAGAAAAGGACAAAAGTAAACACTCTAATATATAAAAGAAGGCTCCACCTTATACCCACCAATTCCAAATTACAGCTGCAGCGTTCCAAGACCCCATCTACAAGAAAGAAAGAGACATGTAAATCATCCCAAAATACATAACACACATTCCAAGACATTTTCAAGGGCAACCTGTCCTGTCAACCCAGAAGGAATGTACCACCGCCACTCACATCTATGACAAAGCCACCATAAATGAGATTATGCTTCCCATGACTCTACCAAATACCCAAGATAAATTTAACTACCAGTAGAGCATATTAAAACTAAACCCCCAACCAAAAAAGGATCCCTCAATATCCATTAAAGTTATAAGTGTTAGCTCATCTTGACTAATTTCCAAGGTAGTTCATCATTCAGAGAAAACGGTATAAATACATAACCGCTACCGCCTCCCAGTCCTCTCCCTTCATTTCTGCAGGTGGAAAGTAATGCAGGCTGCTCCAGTAGTAATTTATGCGTCATCTCCCATGGTATTAGTCCTTAACTCCTGCCTCCCCCAATTATCCATGTAGTAATTCCAGAAGGCATACACAAGTTCATTGTTGGATCACTATTTACTTCTGAAATAGTCTTACACTAGCCTGGAACAATGTATTGGTTGTGTGCTCATTAACTTCTGCAATGCTTACTGGGTAAGATGCTTTAAAATGTAGGTGCTAATGGCACAAGTGTAGTCCTGCCTTCATACCAAGAGAAGCAAAACCCGAGAAACCATAGTGACTGTAGTTACTCTTTACTCTTGACTGACCTGCCCTCTGTGGCTTAGATGCATTTCAGATTGTGCCGCTAGTTTCAGAACTCTTTTCCTTCTTCTCACCCCACATTTACAGAGTTTTAGATGAATATGAATATCTTCATTTGATTTTTTGTTTAAGAAAAGTACATTTTTCCCTTTGCAATGACAAGCCCATAAAATATTAAAGGTTAACTTATTAAAATGGCAGGAGCACATCGTAAGTGCCTGAAATACTTGCAGTTACCCAAACGCCAGACAACCTCACATGTAAGAAAGCAGACAAATCAATGGCCCGGGAACAGCGAGGTGAATGTTTTTATTTATTTTTTTTAAGCACCTACACTACACTGTGCATGCACCGGCAAACTCTTCCCCCACCAGACTCGAAGCCCGCGAAATGGCCATCTCTATTTATAATAATGTTGGTCGTCTCGTTGATGAACCTACCTTCTTTGAAGACACCACTTTTTTTTTTAATTGTCATACTATCTCCTTTCCTTATTCTTTCAAAATGTTTTTGATGTTCTTACCCCTTCTGTATAGAATTTTAGGGGATGGCCCTAACTTGTCAGTTAATCCAAAACCTCAATTACTCCTCTCCAATTTCTCTGAATGATATTCTTGTGGTAAATTCAAAGTTAATATATGCCATGTGCCACCAATTTCTTATAAAACGATCTGCTTTCCCATCCTGTTTTCTATATTTAATACTTATCCACCTGGCCTGCAAGCCATGTACCATTGTTTCTGTCTTTCCTGTTGCATCCAAACAACGCCTCTAGATTATCTAATACTTCTCATTCATGGTTCCATTTCCTCCTTTACATGTATTGCTATTCAGCATGATTTATTATTCCACTGCCTGACACACTATCTTCAGCCTCTTCGTATTAAATATTTATAACGATAGCAGCAAACCCTGTAACTGTTTCGTATGCCTTCAAAAAAAAGGGCTGCACAGTCCTCCACAACTAGTGCCAAGCCGACACAACCACACGGCCCAATCCAGCAAACAACTGCAACCACAGTCCATGCAAACTCAGCTAGCGATCACTTGCAACAGGAGTTGATGAACGGCATTGGATTACGTTTGCCAAAGCAATGCAATATTCTGAACCATTGACTGCCATGAAGGAAGGACCATGGAGGCCCGGCTTAAATTTTTTTTTTTTTTTTATACTCTGTAGCCCCCGACAGCCAGGCACACCACAAGCATGCAACCACCCCAGGCCATCACTCGTACACACCCCCAAAGCCCATGAAAAGCAATCCACAATGTGGAATGTCGAGACAGTCCCCTAACCGTAACAGCACATGCTGTGGAACCACAGAAAGCAACCTCCATATTCTTTCCACCCAGTGGGAAGCACATCCAGCAAGTAGCCCACCGCAGCCATCAGCAACACGACAGGCTGCCTGAAACAGCCGATAATACCACGCCAATTATGCAGAGGCAACGGCCCACCATTCAAGAAGCCCTGTGCATGAAGCCAATGTGCATCACTGCATCTCTATACAAACCCTGGACCTAAATCTCGCAATACAACAGATTTTACGTTAGCCCAATGGGGGTATTCTCTTAAAATGTAACACATTGTCCCTACCTTGCCACGACTGCAATACCTGGTAAATTACATTATTATACTATCAACCAGAAGGACCACCCCAGAAGCGAACAGCACTATACTTCCTCAAATATACCACACAACATTTTTTTTTTTGCAATATTCCGTGAGGAGAATAATTAAATAAATAAGTAAGCAAATAAATAAATAAACAAATAAATTAATAATTTACTACTAAGCCTCCCAGATATAATCCCAGATATAACCAAGCATACCCTAAACCCTTGTTAGTGAGAATTATCCACTTCTTCCACAGAAAAACTTCCTAAGGCCTACCTGACCACTCCATTACCTACAGGTCATCTCGGACGTAGAACCTGCCCTAGCAAGTTCACGCCAAAATGTGCTTGCTTAACCCAGCTACACTAAAATAAACCTCTTAAGCCCATCCCCATCTTTATCTCATTTCCTCCCAACCATCCCTGCCTCCCCTTAACCCTTTCACCTCCCCAACCCACTTAACTCTCTCTAATATCAACCTAACCCCCCATGAAGATGTCCCAGGACAACTTAGTTTGTTGCCAAACTTCATTTAGATGCAAATGTTATTTCATCCTAAAAAAAGATTCAGTTTCATTCCAGCACAATGTGCTACTGTTACTGATGTAGTTGTTGTTGTCTTTTGGCTTTTCCCGGTTAGGGGTCGCCACAGTGGAACTCCGGTCCGCTAATGATTGGCAGCAGATTTTGACGAACACCGAGGTGCCAGCTCAGCTTTCAACCTTCAGTGAAGGCACACCCATTTATGCATGTCTTTCGAACACCCACCCAACCACGGGGAGGACATGCATATTCCACACAGAAGGCACTCCCCGCACTCCAGCCAAGAATCGAACGGGGGAACCTCTTGCTGTGAGGCAACAATGCTACTGCTGCACCACCGCGGATGTTGCTTGACTTAAAATTGTATGTTAGAAAGCTTAATTTAAAACAAGGTTTTTTCAATAATTTTAATTTTATAGTTGACAGTATAGAACAGAATTCTGACAGCAACTCGGTTAACATTTCACACACAGGTAATACTGTCACTAATATGTCTCCTCGTAACTCTTCGTTCCAGTGTTTAACTCCCAGTGACAGTTTTATTAGTGACTCTAACAAAGATATTAGTGACACCATTCTTAGAAGGAGAAGCATTTCTAACCCAAAATATACTAAAGTCAATGTTGCATATGAAAAGGGTATACTCTCTGTTCAAACAACTGAAGTGTTAAAGCCATATCCACTGATTTATTAAGTTTAATATTTTAAAGGACTGAGTGACTATCCTTCATGAACAGAGCAGCAATCATTACACATCACTCAATTTGAAAGGGATCTCTCCATAATAAATATTAAAGCTTCTACCAAAGCTAACTGACGTGGGTCTCACAGGAGCTCATGACATTAACATTCAGATTTATCCAGACTTGCAACATCTTTGCAGTCTTGTTACATTTGGGGTGACAACTGATCGGTGAATGCTCGACCAGCTAGTTCCCATTTATCTCAGTGGTGATCTTGCCTCTCAGCAACGCTACAAACACATCGTCCTCTTAAGTGCCTTTTCCTGCATACTTAAATTTTATTTATTGACATTTGATTACCAGGAAAGCCAACTGGATAGAAGCCAATTTTCAACAGAGGCTCAGGGAGAAAAGCTCCATATTATTACAAAACATTTAAGAACAATAATTTTACAGACTTCAAAAATAAAACAAAAACATCTGCAATTTAAATAATTATAACAAATTAGACATAATATAAAAAACATTAGTTAAGAATCAATGCAAGTAATATGATGATTGTTTAATACTTATAGAAATCTTAGCCAATGTATAGAGAAATTAAAGGTATGTTAGTCTAATGCATTCAGGAATAACAAATATGAAGTGAGGAAAAACAGGCTTATATGGTATATTTAGACAGAAAGTCATGGAAGAAAATTTGATAAAAGTAAGGAAGTAAGTGAAAAAGGGAGAAATGAAAAGGTACTTGTTCACATTTAGGGATAAAGTTAATCTTGGTTTTGAGAAAGAATTGAGCCAGATTTTAGACAGGAAGTGTTTCAGAGTGGTTTTGAAAGATATGAGGGAAGGTATTGACCTAAGGATACAGATAAGGAGTTATGGGATTTAGCAACCTTGTACGAGTACTGACAATAAATTAAAAAAATGTACTGCAAACTCTGCCAGAGAATACACAACCAAGTATGATGAACTGTTTATTAAAACAAATAATGACTGCTTTCATCTAAAACCATACAGACTTCTTCAGATAAAACCAGAACAATTAAAAATTTCCACTTTAATAGCTTCCTTGTCACATGACACCCATCTAAGCAAAGCAAGTGTATATTTAAGGCAACAGTTGTCAAGACAAGCACATGTATTTAAAACAGTGCGTTTAAGATATAAATCTGAGAATAATTGTTACTCATCACTAACTTAAGCAAAAATTACACATGCTGATACATTTTCCCTAAAAAATATAAACAGATGCTAATAAATATAAGCATGTCATTTTTCATATACCATTCTCTTGAGTAAGCACTGTATAGATATAATGTCATTAAGCCCTGGGGGGACTGAAGCATTCAAAAATATCTCCCACCAAAGCTGTCACTCACTCTTCAATTAATAATTTCCATGGCCCACCTCTGGGGCTGACTTCTACTTTCTCAATGATAGCAAACAAAAATGATGGTCTGGAAATTGCTGAATATGCTTGTAGAGTGCATTTGTAGATTTAGCCTTTCTAATCTCATAGTTATCTTCGTAGATACAATCTCTATGCTTGTGTTCCAATTTACCAATATAAAAACTATTACACTGGTGACAGACTGCAGCATAAATAATCCCCTTAATATGACAATCACATTTTACAGAGACTAAAATAGATATATTATTGATGGAAAGGCTTCTGCACACGTAAATGAAAGGGCATTGTGAGCATGCCCCACACTTAGTCATGTGCCCCATAGTTGTTTTATGTTTAGAATGCCCCATAAAATCATATATGCTTTTGAAACAAATAGCTTTTTTATAGACTATGTTAGGTGCTTTGCCTAAACATTTACATAAAATTCTATCATTGGAAATGATCTGCCATTTTTTTCTGATGGTGTTACTAACTGCTGGGCTGTCAACTGAATACATGGTAACAAAGGCATGTGCATAGCTAGCATGTTGCTGATACGTACAATTGTCTAATGCACTAGAATGGTGTTCTACAACATGAATATTATTAAACTAATTTTCTGTACTACCTAGGTTAGTAGTGTCATACTGTAAAAGGGGTACATACATACCTTGAGCTTGTTTTGTTTTGACTTCCTCACTTAAAGATTTGAGTTACGTTTTAGGGTACCCCTTATTCAAGAACATGGTGGAAAGTAAATCAATTTCTTTGAAAAAATCACTATGACTAGACAACATTCTTTCTACCCTCACAAATTGGCCTTTAACAGCTGCCCACTTTTGATGTTGTAAATGGTAGCTAGTATAATATAAAAACATATCAGAATATGTGGGCTTCTGATAGATTTTGGAAACAAGTCTTAAGCTCCTTGAAATATTTTCTTTTCTTAGTAGGACATCTAAATATGTAATAATATCCTGCCCTACATTATGCTTGAATTAAAAAGAAAAAACTGTAGTACTGTTTATGTATAACATCAACAATTTTATCCAAGCTGTCTGTCCAAGCTATAAAAAAATCATCTAAAAAGTGTGTGTACATGCTCCAAGAATCTCTATAATGGCTGTTAAATAAAAATTTATGTTCCCATGAGGCCATGACTATATTTACACACAAAGGCCCACAAGTTACTCCCATCAAAATACCTTTATTTTGAAGAAAATAATGGCCTTCGAAAAAGAAACAATTATTATATAACACAATTCTATCAAAGCACTGAGTACATTATCTTTACTCTGTGACATTTTAAAATGTTCAGCTACATATTCTGAAAACCTTCCAAGGCCAATTGTGTATGGGATGCAACTGAATAAATCCTGCACATCAATAGTAATAAAAGCAATATCTGAAACATTACTTAACTGGCTTACTCTTTTCAAAAACTCCCAAGTGTCTTTGCAAATATGATTGATGTTATAAACATCTTGATTAAACATTTTGTCAATGTATTGTGCTATAAAACTTGTTTTTGACATGCCCGCATCAACAATAGTCGAAAATGTGGAGAATCAACATTTTTATGCATTTTTGGGCATACCAAATATCACTGGAATTCTAGGTTCCTTAAAAGACAGAAACTTGAATTCATCCAGTTGGATTTCACCCTCATGAGCATGTCATGTAAAACAGCATCAATTTTGTGGTATGCAACATGTATCTCATTAATAGACACTTCTGTATAAGTACTGTCATACAATAGAGTAAACATATGCTGTTCGTAGTCTAACTGATGTATGATTACTAAATCTCCCCCTTTATCTGGGCACATAAATTTCCGATTTTCTTCTCTTTGTACTTCTTTGAGCATATCATGCTACTGTTTAGAAAGATTGTGCCAAGAATGTGGGGGATATCAGAAACCTGCTCAAACAGCTTAAGGGTGGGATGAAGCTCAGGGTTGACTGTGCTAGAAATACATTAAACACTTGATTCACATGCAGTAAAGTTTTTGTGGGCCATCAAATGCTGAAGGTTTAATTTCCTGACATATAATTTAATCTCGCTAATAGCTTTTTTTATACATAACAAGAGCTAAAATACTTAAACAAATACTATATAGTAAGTCAACATCAATATGGTTTTAAAAATGATATAGGACATCGTTCAGGGTGTTGCGTCACAGCATGAAGTATGAGGAGTGCTCAGTGTACTATTTTCCAGGACTTAATTCCAACTCATTCAGCTGCATCCTCTTTCCTATCAAAGAACTCAGGACTGTAGCCATAGAAGACAATCCTTAAGTATGACTCGCCATCTGTCCAGACACAGATCTGTGACTGTTTAAAATATTTAATTTACTCCGCGAAGTAACAACAACTGAGGTACTCCAGTGATCAGACTTACCGCCTCTTATTTTAACCTTACACACCATCTAGCATGGACCTTTCCAAAATGACTGCTTATTTTTTCATTCTCTGCATGTGTGAGTTATATTCACCAATACCCTTCCCAGTCCAATTTCTTGTGACCAGCTATAAGAACAAGTAAAAAGCACTTAGCTTACTTGTAGGAATTTACTTATAATGATACTAAAATCAAAATAATTCTTTATTAACCTTGCTAGAATTTACAAGTATCTACCTGAGTATCAGTCCTATACTCCTATAACTCAAAGCTGTTATGCTTCAAACATTCTGAAAATAAGAATTACAAACATGGATAAATACTGGCCTGTAATGATGCCAACTGGGTTTCACTCCTGAAAATGGAATAGGTTTAGATAAAGTATACTGAGCCCATATGGTCTTCCACATAATCACTGCATGGCTTCCTAGAGAAAATTGTAAGGCCACCTACAAACGAGATGACAGAATTGCTTTTTTTATATTCAAAATGTTAATATTTTTATTACCCTTGGCCCCTTCAACTATTTCAATTTATTGGCCATCCTACTGTATTCCATAGTACCAGAATACAAAAGTGATCACCCCTTTCAATCTCTCTTGCTGCTTTAAAAATAGTGACTCTCCACTAAAACTTAACTTTTACATCTAACTCCTCTAGTGCACACTGCAGTGTTTAGGATAAACCATTTTTTTTTATCTTACCTTTAAGCATCCCTGTGACTAGCACTTGCTTTAAAACCTACTGGAAAGCACTAGGAAGTCTTAAACTGATACAAGCACTCAACTCTCCTTGTTAATAAGGAGAAATTAATCATAGGCACTAAACAGGCTATAATTGCAAAGTACCTTGCTAAGGTAAGGGGAAAACAGTTCTTGTACTTTACAAAAAAAAGCACCAAACTAGGCATGTTCAAGAGTCAGCTTCTGGTGATTTCTCCTGTCCACCTGGTGAATCTGAGCATACTGGGGCAATTATCTCATGTACACAGACAACCCTCTTTTCTTACCACCCAACACTACAACATGCGAGAGATGCACTTACATAGCCAAACTGGAAGCAAATCTCTCTCCACCCAAGATTGTGCTAGACAGTCAAGAGGAGAAGGTTATCACCTGCACTACACCTCAAGCAACACATAGCCCTTCTAAACCCACACCACCAACACCCACACATAGCAACACTAAACCCACATATGTGGAGGCCCTTAACATTAATCTGCCCAAGCAACAAGGACCTCCAAAGCTGAAACGCAAACAAAAACCAGTCACAACCAAAGTGTCACATAGCTCACAACACCAGTGTGCCACCCAACAACAGCCCCTAAGGCAAGACAATGTACCCAACACTTTAGTCATAAGTGACTCTATAGTTTGGCACACTGATGTCCCACTCACCAGGTTGAACAAGGAGAAAATTACAGTCAGCTGACTGTCGGGTGCCAGGATCCGCCACATAAGGCATGCACTCAAGTCACTCCACAACAAGTACAAATATGACTCTGTCATTGTCCATGTTGGAGTGAATGACTTGAGACATACCTCCCTGGACTACATAAAAAGAGACATGGAAGAGCTCTCGGATCATGTGGCCCAGGCAGGTATGACCCTAGCCCTGAGTAGCATCCTGCCTTTGCCCAGAATGATACCACAGTATAAGGACAAAATGATTGACTTCAACAATTGGCTAAGCTTCTGGTGTCATTCAAAGGGGATCCAGTATCTGTCTGCCTGGGACGACATGATCGACAGATCAAGATGCTTTGCCAGAGATGGTCTGCACCTGTCACCCCTGGAATTCAGGTACTGGCTAAGGCTCTTACCACCCCTATACTGCCTTTTTTAGGCAAAGTTCAAAGGACAAAACCACCACCATAACAGGTACAAGCATGCAAAATCTGAAGGTAATGCTACTCAATGTTAGAAGTCTAAACCTCAAAATGCACTCTCTTGAGGCACTCCTAAAAATGGAGAACATTGAAATCTGTGCAGTAACTGAGACCTGGTTCAAGGTTCCAGAGAGCACCCCTGCAATACCAGGCTACAACTCTTAACACACTTTTCGGCCACCAAACCAGGACCAAAACATTAAAGATGGAGGAGTGTCCATATTCACCAAGGATATTCACAACACCAGGCTAGTTGCCCGACACAATGCGTCTGAAATTCTTCACGTGCAACTAACACTAGGTAAGACTGCATTCCAAATTGTAGCTTGCTACAAATCCCCCACCATGCCTCAAGATTCTCACTACACCTTTCTAAACATACTGGAAAATATTAAGCTACAACCAAACACCCTAATACTGGGTGATTTCAACAACCCCACCATTAACTGGGAAAACTACTCATGTACCAACACCTTTGCCCAACAGTTCTTGGAATTCATAAATTCCAACGCCCTGGATCAACTAATCCTTAGTCCCACCAGGGGCTCCAATATCCTAGACCTGGTCATTACCAACATAGGAAATCAATGCTCCACACGTATGGTCACCCTCTCATTGGTCAAGTCTGACCATAAGCTAATCACCCTTGACATCCACATCCCACCCCTACCCCCCAGTAAGGAAACCTCTGTAAAAAACTTCTCAAAAGCCAAATTCATGCTAATCAAGTCAGAAGTGACAAACTTCATGAAACCCATGCAGATGGGAACTGAAAGATTGACTGCTGAATCCTACACTAAGGCACTGTATGAGCACATCCACTCGTGCATGAATCGTGCCATCCCCAATGGAACCAAGATGCTCTCCTCCAAAAAAAGGAAGCCAATCTGGTGGTCCTTTGCCATAAACAAACTTTACAACAAAAGGAAGAAACTGTTGCAGAAAAGAGGAAAATCCCAGGATGCAAAAAACTCCCTTACCAGCCTCAGTAAGAAGCTGAGACCTCTCATAAAATCCTCCAAATCTAGTTATGAAAATAAAATTGCCAAAGATTCCAAAGACAACCACAAGGCATTCTATAGATATGTCAAGAA
This sequence comes from Protopterus annectens, assembly GCF_019279795.1. Lineage (NCBI taxonomy): Eukaryota > Metazoa > Chordata > Ceratodontiformes > Protopteridae > Protopterus > Protopterus annectens. Next base: position 758,391,542 of record NC_056748.1, on the reverse strand, counting down.
TCTAAATGGCAATGCTCAGATCTGCTCTGAGCTACAGCAGAATGGCATTAAATATACTGATCCCAAGGATATTGCCAATATCCTAGCAGATCAATTCAGTGGAAACTTCACCCCCCTCTCACCCCCTAAAGGGCCCATCTCAATACCGAAAGATTGCCAAATTCTGGTAATAACGGCACCACAGTTAAAAAACACACTCTCCAAAGCTAAGAATACAGCATCCATGGGACCAGACGACATTCCAGGCTGTGTACTACATGAACTACAAAATGAACTGGCACCTCACCTAAGTGTCATGTTTATTCATAGCCTCACCTCAGGCTTTGTGCCCACTGAGTGGGGCACAGCTACAGTTATCCCACTCCACAAGGAGGGATCCACCTTGGATCCCGGGAACTACCGCCCTATCAGTCTGACAAGCCTGATCTGCAAGGCCATGAAACATATTATCATGGAACTTATAAACAAAGACATTGGCAATCTTCAAACACTGGACCCCGTGCAGTTTGGGTTCATGAAGGGCCGATCTTGTCTTCTGAACCTGACTGACTTCTTCGAATCAGTCTCCAGAGCCATGGACAAGGGTAAGGTGGTCCACACAGCCTATCTGGACCTTGCCAAGGCCTTTGACACCATCACCTACTCTGGAATCATAGATAAACTTACTAAGCTGGGCATTAATCCCTACGTCACTCGATGGGTTGCCATCTTGCTTACTGACAGAACCCACACGGTAAAAGTAGCCGACTCCAAATCCAGCTCCAGACAAGTGACAAGTGGAGTACCTCAGAGTTCAGTCCTAGGACCACTCTTGTTTGGCTTCTCTGAAGTACAGACCAACACTAAGGGACTCTGGCTAACAAAGTTTGCAGATGGCTGCAAACTGGGAGCCATTATTGAATCCCCAAGTGATGTGGATACTCTACAAAAGGCCCTCACAGAAACAGATGCTTGGTGCCAGAGCCATGGGCTTAAGCTCAATGCCAAGAAATGTATAGTTATCCCCTTTAGGAAAAAATATGTACCCATGAATTACCACATAGGTGGCAGTACACTAAACACCGAAAGTGTGATAAGAGGCATAGGGATACAGATGGACAGTGATCTTATTTTCGATAACCACATCATCACAACAGTCATAAAATCCTTCTATGTGACACACCTCATCACTAAGGGCTTTTCATCCAGAAAAAAGGAGGTCATTGTCCCACTGTACTCATCCCTCATTAGACCCATTATAAAATACAACGCCCCATTTGGTATGAACCTCTCAAGACATCTGCAACAACTGGAAAGGCCGCAGAAATACCTCACTAAAAGAATCACAAGCCTAAAGCAGATGCCCTATGCTGACCATCTAAAAAAAACTCCACCTATACTCTGTCGCATATTGTCTACTCAGAGACGATCTCTGCTTAACATACAAGGCCATGTCAGACACAGAGCTGTTGAACATGCCGCACTTAAAGAAATCCCAATCCCTCAAAGACACACGCTCCAGGGATCTAAACCTTGTCATCACAATGAACAAAACATGCTGGAGGGATAGGTTCCTGACCCAGAGACTTCCCAGACTCTGGAATAGACTGCCCATACATGTCAAGCAGAGTGCCTCTTTGGCCCTCTTCAAAAGGAACCTTGAAGATTGGATGGGAGATAGGAAATTCACCCCGGGGATCACGTCAGTCACCCTGCTAGACAGGGGTCCAGGGAATTAAATACTGTGGGAAGAAATAGCCAGGGAATTGTTATGGCTGGGTTTGTATACGCCCTAGGGCCGATAGCCTAATACCAACCTATGAACCTATGAACCTATGTGACCTGTGCTCATAAGCACTGTCTTGGTACTCCTCCTGTAATCGTTACTAGTCTTCTAACTTAGTGAATAATAGCCTTCCTCTTGCTAAAACAAAAAAGCAAATATTTTTCTTAATACCACAGTGAAACCTTATGCCTAAGTATATCTCAAACATAACACAGCAATGTATTACTTCTGAGTATGTATTGGTAGTCAGTTGTAGAATTCAGCTCCTTTCTGTATTAATTTGCCTAAAGGGAATGCCATACTACAGTGGCAAACAGCTACAACAGCTGCTACCCTCATTCTGTGGTATGATATTTCTAAAGATGTGACAACAGACTTGTGTACATATGCAAGTGCCAGCACACAATATTTTGTATCACAAGCTCTGTTATCCAGTGCCATTCTGCCCACTAGTCTCATATCTAATCCTTAGCATTGCAGCTATCTTTCTGTTTAATTATTTTCCAATTTCTTATTTAGTAGCTTGCTATTATTTGTGATTCCGTGTTTTGTATTTTGTTTGTAATGCCTACCATCTTTGTGCAAGTGCTTATGCCTGTGACATATGATGTAAAAGGAAGTGGCCTGTAAATATCAGCCCTCCTATACAGTTAAAATGAATAAACTTATGAATTGAAATCTATTTGCTCTAGTTCATGTAGTCCAAGTAACAAAAGTTTTTTAATGCTAAAGCATTAACATATGATCTGTTAGTAACTGCTGAACAATATACATAGGCAGATGTATAAGTAATGATCCTGCTGCTGAGAGATGATGGTGACATGGAAATAGTGTGCTGGAGATTAGTTCCAAAGAGTAAAAAAAAAAAAAAAAAAAAACATTACAACTTGCACTAGAAAAGGCACCAATCGCAACACATTTGTTGGAAAACAGAAATTTCACAGAAATTCTTACCAGGTTATGTAAAATGTATGCAAGCAAGCCAAGATCCAAAGTAGCTGCCTCATTATCAGAGCATCATTTACTATGCAAATTAAGTAATAGTTTTAATTATTATACAGTCATCAGTGCTTTCTAAACTCTCCAGAGTGATCTAACCCTCCTTCTAAATTTCATTTGATTTTCCAGATGTTAATTAGTATTTCAAATAATTAAACATTGTCAGAAGTAGTCTGTTATATGCATTCTGATTTGTTTCTGTCTTTTATTAACCATTAGGGATGGCAATTAATATAAACGGTTCAGTTTACTAGAAGTTCATAATTAAAAAGGAAAGTCCAAAATGCTTTTTTGTAGTCCTGCTTGGGTAAGTATTCATGCAATGGTCAAAACAGCCATTAACGTTAAGCAGCTTTGTTTGCACTTCTGTTCTCCTCTTGTTTATCATCTCTTGCTGTGTTAGCACTGAAATCATATTTCTGGATCTTGTTCGGAAGGAATTGCCACATGTAGAGCAACATTCAAAATGTGGATCATGAGGAAATTAGGAGTGGGAATTATAATCACTTGCTAAAATGCTTAAGTGTGATCAGTTTTGCAGTCAATGTCTTGTTAGCATTGGAGATACTAAGTAATTAACATCTGACAAAGGACAACTAAGAAATGGTGTTCATGCAAAGCTGAAAGATGCCTGATAAACTACGGCATCTTGAGTCAAACTGACAAATGCATATACTGTAGTATAGTTTGTAAAAAATGTTTTTTGAATATGATGACTGAAACTGCCAACAACCTGTATATTAATTTACTCATCTACTAAATGCATAATAAATAACATGATCTAACATCTAAGTCTCAAGATAGGTGTACAATATAGTAAGATGCTATATGACATATTACAGTATAAAGAGTCATTTGTTTTCAAAAATGTGCACACTGACTAGACAGCTAAGTCAGCGTGCTCATTATAAATCCAAGATATCCAAATAAAAACAAGTCAGGCTGCTCACAATACTTTAGTGGTATGACTCCCTCCAGAAATTACAGAACATTCCTTTACTCCTGATATTTTTGCTGTGTCTCTAGTAAAATGTGTTATCTTCTGTAAAATTGTCTAGTAAAGAAGCTGAAACTAACACTGCTATGGAGAAACTGATGTTTTCTCTGAACATTAATAAGACCAATTTAATATTTAAGAGTGCAGGCTGTACAAGAAATACTCTGGTTAATTCACTTTCTTTGCATTGCTAGGTACAGAATTTAAACTATTAAACTAAAGAAAACTCTCTCAGGTCAGTAAACTGCTCCACATAGCAGAATATATGTTAAAAAACTCACAACATAGCTTAATACCTTAACAAAATAAAAAAGAAAGGGAAGGCAGACCACTGTACTGCGTACATGCAGTACCTACCTTAGATGCCCCAAACTATTAGAAGCTGGTGGAAGAACACTAACACTAAACTCTGTTTATATAACGGCATTATTTAGAAAAGGCAAGACTTTTTTTCTTAAATAATATCATTGTATAATGACAGTAGTCCACTCCTGTACATAGATAATGCAGGATTGACCCACCATGGTTGGCTTTGTTTTTTCACTCGGGCTTTATCCCATGATCTAGCCACTCCATCTATGAGCACATCATGATTTACCCACTCCAAGTCAAGGATTATTGCTAAATGAATGAATAAGGCAAAGAATAATGGTCTTTATTAAAGCATCACACACATATTCATTTTCAAACATGCAAAGTTATCCTTTTTTTTCTTACTTGCTCCCATTCTGTCTATTTCTCTCTCTGTAAGACACACCATGTATACATCTCACTTAATAAGGGTAATTCTGAAACTCTGGCTGACTAAATAACTCACTTAGTCACATAATTTCTGATATAAAATTACAGTATCAAGTTCACCTCTACAGGATACAGTTCAGTAGTACAGTTTCAACCACTGTGTTATATCACTATCACTTATTATTTCATGGACAACACTTTCCTCTTGCAAAGAAAAGTTTTTTTTTTTTGTTATTGTTGATTACCTTGCTACAAACTGCCTGCAAACACTGATTCACTTTATAATCTTGAAATACTGAAAGGTCAAATTTCAGTATCTTGAGACCATAAAGTCAAATCCACAAAACACTGATAGCCCATAAACCAAGAAACTTCAAATCGTGAACAGAAACCATACACCACACCACACATACACCACAATACCCACACTCATATTGGGCCTTAGGCATAGGCTAACTAGGCGGCCGCCTAGGGCACCACTCTGGTAGGGGCACTTTTCCAGTATTTATTTGGTGTACATAGACCAGGATAGGGGCACCAGATAGTGTGGTGGGAGGCGCCGTGGAGCCCTTTTGCCTAGGGCACCAGTTGACCTAAGGCCACTCCTGCCCACACTACAAAAAAAAAACCACACACACAAACATAACACCACACATCTACACATCTACACTACTGTGCCCACACATCCCCCCTACTTATATCTACTAACTCCAAGATCGCACAAACAGAAAAAAGACAGTAAACTCACACCCAGGCATTCTACAGTCCCTCGTGCGCACATACACACACACACACACACACACACACACACACACACACACACACACACAAAAAACAGTCCCTCGCGCACGCGCGCACACACACACACACACACACACACACACACACACACACACACACACACACACACACACACACACTAAATCTATTCACACATATACAAACACCACCACATCTAACACTTGAACACTCATACTTTTACCTGCCTACCCTAACCCACATGTACAACTGACAAACACACTCACATACACTCAAACACCTACCCAAAACACTACAAAACACTCACTTACCTTAAATTCCACCTAAATCTACACACCACACTACACCAGACACCATCCACACAATACACTGCACGTCACATAACGTAAAGACATAACCGTGAATTTGTCTTATTCGGATTCGCGGTTATTCACTTTAGCTATTTTGAAGATTCGACTTTATGGTCTCGAGATACTGAAATTCGACCTTTCAGTATTTTGAGATTATAAAGTAATTCCGCAAACACGTATCTGTGAAGGCAGAAATGCAATGGTACGACTGCATTTCTGGCTTCACAATTATTAATCTTATTAACGTTTACTGGAAACATCAATTTCTACATAGCAGTGTTGGTTGCAGATTTTTTACTGGACAATTTTACAGAAGGTCACACATTTTACTAGAGACAGAGCAAAAATATGAGGAGGCAAAACAAACATTCTGCATTTTCTGGAGAGAGTTATGTGCAATCAGGTCCAGCTGCTCATACCACTAAAGTTTCTACTTGGATATCTTGTATTTATAATGAGCATGCTGACTGGGCTGTCCAGTCAATGTGTGCACATTTTTTAAAGTAAATTACTCTTTATAGTATAATATGCCATATATCATTCTCGTTTTTCTGAAGCCTCACAAACAAGAAAGAAAATCTGGATAACTTGTGTAATAGAGAACAAGATGAACCAAAAAGGGTTCTGAAAAGTAGGAATTGGTGGCTTACGCTTTTTTTTTTTTTTTTAATTATTTTGGCCTCTGAACATATATTTATCTGCTGTCCTTTCACTGGAGACATTGCATCTCTCATTAGCACAGAGGTCTGAGTATTTTTTTAGATGTGGATAATTAACACTGTGTGTTTCATCTCACATTCCATGGTTTGGAATATTAGGTCTGTGACAAAACTGCGCCATTCACTGATACAAATACAAAAACAGGTTAAATTCTCATACAGAACTGCCCTTCTAATAAAGTTAAAGTATATATTTTTTCTATTTTTCTCCAATGGCAACACTTTGATAGGATGCACAACTTGATACACCTCCTGCTCTGTCTGAAAAAGTTGAACAGGGAAAATTCTCTTAACTCCTTTTCCACTGTGGCCAAACCCCCAATGCTTCAACTGCTAGATGAAGCCTGATGATTGACAGCACAGACAGAAACACTGTTCTGTGTCAGTATGCCAGCCTTTTTGTGGCATACATCTTAAAGTGAGCAATTAGCTGCTATGTCTTCAGTCAGTGAGTTAAACATTTTATGAGCAGTGCAATGCAAAAGGATTTAATATGGCGGTTTCTGGTCCCGGCGGGCGGCCCCCCGTGGGCCACAAAGCCAACAACCGGTAATAGCCATACCCACACCAACGGCGGGGGTTGTTGTTATATTTATGTGATTATTTTTAAGAAAAGAAAAAACATTTCTTAATAATCTTAATAGTATAATGCCTGTTTATTTCCCTTCCGCCAGCCTGGGGGGCATCCGGCAGTTTCGCTGATGTACCCGCGTACCCGTGCAGTACAAACTAGTTAAAAAGTAAAGGAGAAAGCAAGATCTCCGTTGCTTTTTTGTGGTATAATATGCATTTACTTATATAACAAAAGAACTATTATAACAAACATGCCACCAAAAATGTTAGATAAGTTACTATAAATCTGTAACACAGTATCAGTAGTAGACAGTAGTAATGATGTATATGTAACATATCAGAAGTTAAAACGAACATCTTTAACTAATATGAAAACTTACTAGGGCAGTACATGAACAACAAGTGTAGACTGCAATGGTTCACGTAAAGATACTATCCAACATACTCTTAAGATGTGTGCAGCAAAATGGTATGTTAAGAGGCAAAACAATGAATTCTAGTGGACCAGAGACATATTGGCAAAGCTGTTAAGATACGAATTGGGGTAGCAAGCACATTTCCTTTCAAGTTAGAATATATATACGTGTGTGTGGGTATACATTCATTTAGCCGACGGATATATTACCGATGTAAAAAATGTCAAAAGCAGTGCGGCAAAATCCCAAAAAAGCGATCGCAAGAGTTGTAAATCACAAAATATCTCCCCCCTTTTGACCCATGGCAGCGCTCGTTAAGGTGGTTGAGCCGTTGGAAATGTCGAATTTGGTGTTGTTTACGATATTCCAACCGTCGACATTCCGAAAATCAAGGTTTAAAGTCGGTGTTGTGCATGATCGAGCAATCTGCGCTTGATCAAATGAATGTATTCTCTGTGTGTGTGTATTTATAGATATATATTTTTTCAGTTACCAGCATCACGGTTAAATCCTTGGACAGGAAATCAAACATCGCTGTTCGGAAAGCATTGACTAAGTTAGCATCAAAAGGACATATGAGAAGCAGAAAATGCATGTGAAAAAAGTAAATAAATAAATAAAATAAAAAAAACATTGTTTGCATATACACAAATACTATCAGCAGTTGCCTACATTAAAAGTGACCTCTACCAAATTACTGACATTAAAAGTGTACACTAACATACAATTCGTAAATAAATAAATATGTTCCACATGATGATTAAATATTTATCACTTAACAAATACAGTTAAATAAGTATCTACCATATAATATAAACATGGAAATGGTGATTATAATATCAAGCAGATCTGCATGGTTTCAAAATACAAAAGCAAACTGCCATGCGCACATGAACTACATGCTTTGTTTTTGCTAAGCTACTTCCTTAACAACTACAATAACGAGTCATTCTGGCTTTTGATCCTCCAATCCACTTCCTTGTAATTTAGCAGTTATTGAGAAGTGATACCTTCTGTGCTTTTTGTTTGGTGTCTTACATTGTTTACTTCACTATAAATTGCAGCATCAGTATCTAGGGCCTAGGCTTTCTAATATTTTCTACACAATGATATTGGATTTGCTGTGTAGGGATTTGACCAAACTACCAAAATGCACGTGCCCAGTTTTTTCAGCTATGTGTAAAGTTGGCAAGATAAGAATAGGTAAGATGTTTTCATTGCACAAAAAATCTTACCTGACATTAAGCAAGTTTTTTAATTCATATGGAAAACTTCAAAAGGACTGATCACAACAAATAACAGTAGCACAAGAATCAGTATATTATAAACTGACTGCTATGCAGTTATTTTCCATTCTTGGATTTCAAAAACTATTACCAGACTCTCTTCTTATACATTATGCATGCATGATTATAATTCTAATATCTCTAAAACATTGTCCTTACATCTACCTGGTGCTTCACTGTTTTTTTTTTCACAACAGTTTACAATACAGGCTTTTTTCAGTTTATATATCTATATATGGGGTCTTGGTTACATCGTTGAACTGAACCTGAAAGTCCAAAACCTGAAAATAATGAAGCCACGGCATGTCCAGTAGGCCGTTTTCAGGGCTTTGTAATTTCCTCCACTGTGGTGAGATCTCGGAGTTGGTATATTTAAGTAGGGGGGTTTGGGGTGTGAAGCCCCCCACTTTAGGTTAAGTTTCAGGTTGCAGTTTATTTATTTATTTTTTTAGGGAACAGCGATTTTTTTTCCCCTGGGAAACAAATCGCTGTTCTTTGTGATCGCTATTTTAGTGTTTCGGATATTAAGAGTTCAATTTTACATCGTTCGAACTTTTTGAAGTTCAACAATGTAATATAGACCCTGTATATGTGTATATATAGATACATGTATTTTGCTAAGACAATTTAATCCATATGTACCAAGGCCCAGTTTTACATGAGGCCTGGGAATGCTGACTGGTTACTTGACTTCATCATCCACAACATAGACAAATGAAGGCCAAGTGAATCAAGGACTATAGGACAAACTCAGTAAAATTTTAAAGCTTTAATTCTCTGCAGTAACCTATCAGATTTATTAGTAACAGCTATATTATTACTATTATATCAACATAAAGTGTCACATGTGGCCAGGAAAGATGTGCTAGGCAAAGCTGTTCGTTTTTATTCTGGCTTACTGAGTAGTTTGATCAGAATGATAAAATATGTAAGTGAAGGAAATATGAACTAAATTCAGACAAGTATGCTTTCCATACAGAATATATGACCTTTGGATTAAGTGAATCTGACCTTTAGATTAAATGAACCAAAGTCCCACAAATCTCGCCAGTGTACTTTAAGTCTACACATATACAGAATTCCTTGGAGTGTTTGTCCAAGTTCATGCTCCAATAAATTTTAGCATTCAGAGGTATTGTTCTACATATATTACATATCCCTTTTATTCGTCTGATTCTTGGTACTATAAACTTGAGCCAGGATCCAAGTACTATAAAAATGAATGATTTTGAGATCTCAGAAGAAATAGACTACATACTGCATGATGCACAGAGAAAGCTGACACCTTGATTCTAGCATAAAAGACATTATTTTTTACAAATATGGACTAGAAAAATCAAATGCAGTTTAGAATAAAAATAATTATAAGAGAAGGCCATTTCCTATTTTAAAAAACATTATTTATCTTTCTTTAATAAGTGCATAGATTTGTAGAGATGTGAAACAAGCTAATGGATATAATTAGATGCTGGAACTGATTAATACCCTTGTCGTTATCAAAATGTTACTCAAATGTATAGATATCCAAACTGTTTCAAAGTGAAGGGATGTTTATTCAAAAGGACGAGGATTTGCCAAGTAATGAACCTGTTATGCAAAAGTACTGATGGTTTTAACGTAAAATTTTTCATGTGGGCATCCCCCCCATTTGTATGTTCAAAAGGTGGTAGTTCAGTTATTCTGTATTAAGTA